>NW_027187345.1:9249643-9324516 GCF_028583685.1 Petaurus breviceps papuanus
TTTCTTTCTTTCTTTCTTTCTTTCTTTCTTTCTTTCTTTCTTTCTTTGAGAGCTCTGTTTAGAAACAAGAGGTCAAATAAGCCTTTTCCTTCCTCATGGTATGAACACTTTGAGGGGCTTAAAGTTGATAGTGAAAAGGATTTCCTCAAAGTCCTCTAGGAGAGTGGGGAATGAACCCAACAGGATATGCTGACTGGAGTTCAGGTAATGGTCCAAGAAGCTTAGCAAGGCACGGTGCCTCCTATTTAGTAACTACCTGATAAATGCTTATTAAATTGACCTGAATTGAATTCAGTTGGGATTGTGACTTAGCCTGTTGCCACAGAAGATTTGCCTCTGGATGGTGAGGACTGCATTTTGGGGGGAAACTCTGGTCTTTTTTGTGGTACCCAGTGCTAGATGGTAGCAGCCTGTGCCACTGAGAAACATCTGAGGTTATTACTGATGCAACCTGCACCTCTTAGGGACTGGGGAGAATTTTCCACAGATGGTACTAACTGGAATGGTACTAGTATGTTTTTCTTCTGTCAGCAGTTCTGGCACCATTTTTGTTCCTGAGTGCCCTCAATGCACTGAGCCAGAGAGGTGACCAATTTTTTGCTATTGATAGACACCACTCCACCACCATTCCTCCTTTCTCTCCCTTCTCATCTCTTTATATTTCTGTTTTTCCTTTTCCCTTTCCCTTTCTCCCTATCAACACTTTTTGTCTCCTACTTTTTCTCCCCTCCTTTCTTCTTCTCTGACTAGGTCTTTGGTCTGCTAGTATCGCTAAAGGCCAAAGAACTTTCTGAGGCATGATCTTCTCTACTGGGGGGGAGGGGAAAAAACACTCAGTTAATATCAGCTGATTCTAGTTATGGCAGTAGAAGGAAGTTTTTTCAAGAGAATTCCACTTAGTACCCCCCATCCCTGCCTTTCCATAGTCCTTGAATGACTTTGAAATCAACTTAACTCTTCCCATTATTACTCCCTTGGTTCACAGCTTGCAGAAAGGTAATTGTTATGCTGCAGATTTCATGAAAAAGTATTGCAAAGTTCTGTCAAGGAGGCTGTACAGATTTTGCAAAACATTATTAATCGGCAGTGCTGTTTGTCATTTCCAGTCATGGTAGAGGAAGAGAACTCCAGTGAAATCTTTAACTCTTTCAAGACTGAAAAATGGGAAGAAGGAAGGGGTAGGGAGGGGTAAAACTGCTCATGGTAAAATAGACCTGAGGGCCCAATATCTAACTTTTAAGGAAGATATTAAACAAAGTGTGTCATGGAGCCCAAGAGCTGGTTGGGAATGGGGATGGAGTCAGATATTTGGGGGTTCTTGGGAACAACCTTTTTTTAGAGTCTTCAGAAATGTCTCCTTTCATTTAGGAATTTTCAAGATCCAAAAAGGTTTTAAAGTGTTTTTGAAGTGGCAGATTTCAGTCAATCAACAAACATTTATTAAACATCTGCTATATACCAGTCACTGTGCTAGGTTCTGGATATAGATACTAAGTAAGACAATTCCTGCTTTCATGGAACTTATAGTTTACTTTTATTAGAAGTCTTTTGGTCTCCTTTAACTCTTTTTTTTTTTTTTAAGCAATTGGGGTTAAATAACTTGCTCAAGGTTACACGGCCAGTTATTTTGTGTGGGTGTTAAGTATCTGAGCCCGGAACTGATCCCAGGTCTCCCGACTCCAGGGCCAGCACTCTTACTCACTGTGCCACCTGGCCGCCCTCTCCTTTAACTCTTAAAACAGCCCTCTTCTTTAATTGATAGAGGGAGGGCTGACTTTGGAATCTGAAAGAACTGAGTGCAAGTTAGTTCTGTTTCTGATACATACCAACTGTGTGATCCTGGGCAAGTCACTTAACTTCTCAGTGTCTTCTCTAAGACTATAGGTTACATATGAGTTGTTGAGCTGCTCTAGTGGGATAATTTTCTTCTATATGGATGAAACCACAGATCTGGACCTATGCCTACATACACACATACATATATGTACATATATACATATGTGATGGCAGCTAGGTGGCACAGTGGGTAGAGCTCTAAGCCCAGAGTCAGAAAGACCTGAGTTCAAATCCACCCTCAGATACTTACTAGTTATGTGACCCTGAGTAAGTCACTTAAGCCTGTTTGCCTCAGTTTCTCCATCTGTAAAGTGAACTAGAGAAGGAAACAGCAAACCAGTCCAGTATCTTTGCCAAGAAAATCCTAAATGGGATCTCAAAGAGTTGGATAGAACTGAAATGACTGGACAACAAAAATAGATATGTGTATAGATACAGATCAGTGTCTGTGTGTATACATATATACACATACATACATATAAATATACACATATGTGTATCTATATGTCTTTGGATGTCTCTTAGGCAAAGAGATACTTTCTAGTGTTTTGAATGTACAGTTCAGCATCACCACATGTACAGTCTAATGACAAGAAAATGTAAGAAGCATTATTAGCTCTTAAAAAAAACCCTTCAATTTATCACCTTTTGTGGATACAGTGAGGTGGTGCAGTGAATAGAGCACTGGCCTTGGAGTCAGGAGGACCTGAGTTCACATCCGGCCTCAGACACTTAACACTTACTAGCTATGTGACCTTGGGCAAGTCACTTAACCCCAAATTGCCCTGCTTCCCCCCCCCCCAAAAAAAAAAGCAAAAAAATTTGTCACCTTTTGGAAGGGTTTACTTTTTCTTGATGGAATCTACTTTAGAATTAGGAGGAAAACTAAATTATAATTGAGGGTGGTGACTTTGGGGTCTTAGAATTTTATCTTCTATGAAATAAATATTGGAAGGGGCAGCTAGGTGGTGTAGTGGTTAGAGTGCTGGCTCTGGTCTGGAGGACTTGAGTACAAATCCAGCCTTAGATACTTACTAGCTGTGTGTCCCTGGGCAAGTCACTTAACCCTTATTGGTTCTAAAAAAAAAGATAAAAAAAGGAAATAAATTTTGGTTCTTTACTTGGGTTTGTATTAATGAATGTGTGATTTAGGAGAATTCTCCTTGCATATGTATTTTGGCTGCCCCATCAGTATTGGCGGGATGATGCTTTCCTCCTTTTTAATGCATAATTATGTATTATGTACCTTGTGGAAATGAATGGATCTGAGAAATTTCACCATTTCTATTCCAGTGTATCCAGAGATACTGTACTTCTCTCAAGATTCCTCACTTGCAGCTAGGAAATAGATTTGTTGGAATGTTTGCAAAATTCTTAGATCTCCTCGAGGGAAAAAGAGTCTCTTTACTGATCTTTCCATATTGGACTTCATGATTGCTATTTTTATCCTAGCCATTGCATTTAGTGATAGGTCCCACAGAAAGAGTAGTAAATATGAGAGGGAGAAATGAATGATGGGGAGAATCTAAATGGGGAGAGAGGCAGCATAGTATTTATTGGTCAGTTGTGTCCAACTTTTCACAACCCACCCCATTTGTTTTTGTTTTTTAGCAAAGATACTGGAGTGGCTCGCCACTTCCTCCTCTAGCTCACTTGACAGATGAGGAAACAGAGGCAAACAGGGTTAAGTGACTCACCCAGGATCATATAACTAGAAAGTGTCTGAGGCTGGATTTGAACTCATGAAGATGAGTCTTCCTGATTCTGGGCCCAGCGCTCTATCCCTTGCGCCATCTTGCTGTCTCCAGTGTACTATAGTGGAAAGAAAATTGTCCCTAGAATAAGATGAGCTGAGTTCAGATCCCAGTGGATCTGACAGTGGGAAGAATGCTGAACTTAGTTTTGGGACCTGAGTCAGTGCCCCAGCTCTGCACTCATTACTTGTGTGACTTTGTGTATGACTTTGACCCTTCCTGGGCTTCAATTTTCTCAATTGCAAAATGAGGGGGTTGGACTCTGGGGCCTACAAGGTTCCTTCCGACTTCAGGAAGGAAGGAAACAAGCCTTTTTTTAGTGTTTACTCCCTGCCAGGCACAGGGCTGAGTGCTGAGGATACAAATACAGCCAAAAAGAAAGTCGGTCCTTGAGAAAGTCTCAGTGGATGAAGACAACACAGAAAAGGAAGCTAAGAGGGGAGGGGCTGAGGCAGCTAGCACAGGGACACAGTGCTGAAGGCCAAAAGGAGGAAGTCTTTCAATCCATGGTGGCGTAATTGTGTGACCTTGGGCAAGTCATTTAACCTTTGGAGGGTCTTCCTCATCTGTCAAATGAGGAGATTGGTCTCTGTGACCTCTGAGGTCTCTCAGAAGTCTAGATCCAGGAGCTGATAAACTGCAGAACCTGTGATATTAAAGGACTGGTGGAGAGAAGCTGTTGGAGGTTGTTTGCTCTCAGTCACCTTCAACATATTTTAAGGCAGTTAGTGCTGGGCCTGGAGTCAGGAAGACTTGTCTTTGTGAGTTCAGATCTGACCTTAGACACTCATTAGCTGTGTGACCCTGTGCAAGTCACTTCACCCTCTTTGACTCAGTTTCCTCATCTGTAAAGTGATCCTGAGAAGGAAGCGGCAAACCTCTCCAGTATCTTTGCCAAGAAAACCCCAAATGGGATCATGAAGAGTCAGACATGACTAAAAATGACTGAACAACAACAACACCATATCACCTTGGGGCTGCTACGATTTTATGATGGGATAGACAATGTCCATAGCAATGCAATCCTCCTGGGTTCCATCCTGAACTACTCAGATGTCTAGGGAGAGCTGGTGTGGCATAGTGGGAAGAATTCCAGAAGTAGATTCAGCAGACATGGGTCTGAAACCCAACCAGCTACCCATTACCTATGTGATCTTAGGAAAGTCAACTGCCTGCCTGCCTGTTATCTGTCAGGCATTATGTAAAGTGGTGGGGTTGCAAAGAATTAAAAAAGAAATGCCTAACCTCAAGGAGCTTACATTCTGCTGGAAAGAAATAGCACACACACACACATACACACACACACACACATCCAGATAATAAAAAACAAAATACATGCAAACTGATTTCAGGGTTGGGAGTAAACTAACGGGGGAGGGGGGATTAGGAGAATCTTCTTATAGAGAGTGGTATTTGATGAAGCCTTGAAGGGGGTCAGGGACTCCAAGATATAGAAGTGGATAAGGAGAGTGTTCCAGGCATGAGGTATGGAGAGAAGAGATGGGTGGTTGTATTCATGGAGTGGCACATAGGCCATGTTGGCAGGAATAGATTGTGTGTAAATAATTTGAGTTAGACTGTGAAGGGGTTTTAAATGCTACACAGAGGAGGTCATACTTTATCACAGAGGCACTAGAGAATCATTGAAGAGTCTTGAGCAGGGCAGTGCCATGGTCAGACCTTTAGAAATATCACTGTTATACCTGTTTGGGGGATGGATTGTAGGATCTTAGTTGGCTTGTCTGTAAGACAAAGGGAGATGGACTAGATGTTTGCTAAAGTCCCTTGCTCCTCAAAACCTATTATCCATGTGATCCTAAGAACTAACCCCAAGATCTCTCAGGGGCTGGTGTTGCTTGTTTTGCAAAGAGTTTTAGAACTTCAAGTCAGCCAGAATTGAATTGCAAGACAGAAGTTGTGCTAGGTGGCCATTGAATGATGGAGCTGGGATGGTAGGAGGTAGGTAGGGCGAGTAGTTCTGGAAGAACATTTCACCTGGCTGTGTGTGTGTGTGTGTATGTGCGTGTGTGTGTGTGTGTGTGTGTGTGTGAATGTGTGTGTGTGTGTGTGTGTGTGTATGAGGGGAAGGGAAGTATAGATTTTTCCAAAAAAAATTGGAAAGTTTTTTTTTCCCCCAAAAGCTTTTTGGAATGATTTTTCTTTCTAAAATTCCAAGATTTAAAAAAAGGCAATTTTTCCGAAAGAAGGACTTTTGCAATGGGTTTTTGATCCACAGCAATGCTACAGAACCACTTCTCTCCATACTTCCCTACCTTACTCTTTCCTCTGTGCTTGACGAAGCTTGCCCATGCCCATGGGTACAGAGCCGACATTTTGAGATTACACTAAGTAAAAGCAGGGTGATGGTATCTGTGGTTCACTAACCACACTGAGCAACTGAAAATCCCCAAAGGGACCGTGATTTCCTGAAAGATAAAGCTGGAGAGCCAGTGTATAAATAATTTGTCCTCAACAAACTGACAGTTTCACTGCCAGGTTGACAAAAGAAAAAGACTGATAATTTTTTCTTCTCCTTCAGTTCACGTATCTGCATATTGGTGGTAAGGACCAAAATAAAGGACAGGAACCAGAAGGGGTTGACTTCAGAGGGAGACAGATCCTAGCCTGCACCCCCAGCCAGGATGGAGCCCCACACAGATAAGCTGGAGTTCTTCCGAAAACTGGGCTACAGCCGGGAGTGTGTCATCAGAGTGTTGGCAAAGCTGGGCCAGGGGGCACTGGTGAATGACATCCTGCAGGAGCTGATTCAGATGGGCAACCGACCTCATGTTGAAGAAAGCTATGGGGAGAGCCCTGCTCCGAAACTTGTCGCCCGGGGCTCCTGTGGCACTGTGGACTTGTCCAGAAGGCTTCTGGGTACAGATCCTGAAGATGAGTCGGAGGACCCTGACCATGATTTGAGACCCATTGTTATTGATGGTAGCAACGTGGCTATGAGGTATTGAGTTTATTCATTCTGTTCCCTAGAGGGTGCCTTGTTTCTCATAAATTGTCTGACATTCCATTAGGATGTGGTGTAGTGTAATAGAGAAAGTGCAGCTAGGATGCAGGAGATGTGGGGTTCCGGTCTTTGTCCTGTCACTAGCTAGCTACCTGACCTTGACCAAGTTACATAATATCTCTCTGTCCAGTTTTTTCATTCACAAGCTTGTCTTGAGACTCAACTAAGATGATATATATAGATATAGATATAGTGTGTATTTGTGTGTGTGTGTGTGTGTTTGTGTGTGTATGCTCTTTAAAGCATCTCAGAATCAACAATTTTAAGCTGGAAGAATCAGAGGACCACAGATCTAGAGTTGGACATCACTTCAGAAGTCATCTAGTCAGGGCAGGTGGTACAGTGAATAGAGTGCTGGCCCTGGAGTCAGGAGGACCTGAGTTCAAATCTGGCCTCAGACATTAACACTTACTAGCTGTGTGACCTTGGACAAGTCACTTAACCCTAATCTCCCTGCCTTTCCCCCTCCAAAAAAGAAAAAAAAAGAAGTCATCTAGTCTAATCCCCTCATTTTACAGATAAGGAAACTGAGGCATGGGAAACAGAATGCTTTGTCCATTGGCATCTAGGTTGCCCATAGCAGAATCAGGATTTGAATCCAGGTCCTCTGACTCTAATTCCATCCTTTCCCATACTGTCTCTTCCATTGGGAATGTTTCCGTTGTCAACTCTGTGAAAACTAAATCTAGCTTCCCAGTTTCAGATATGGTTAAACTAGCCTTTTTAAAAAAATGAAATAAAATAAGATCATCTAATACAATAGCAAGATCTTTCCTGATTTCCAGGAGTTAACTTATCATCACTTGAGTCTAAAGCATAGTTTTCTAGACTTTTGGGCCGCAATATTATTAAGTAAGGATTTTATTTTGTCCAAACGAGGGAGTATTCAGTTTGCTGAGTCAGAGGATGAGCAAAGAATTTTACCATAGGAAATTGTCTGTTGGTTCATTACTGTTGAAATGTTTCCCTTTTGTAAACTGAGATACTGGTGGAATTGAATTCACCAACATTATCAAAAACCTCATATTTATTAACAGACTATCAATATGACCAAGCCATATTATTTGCACTGAACTGACTTTAGTTTGGCAATGAGAGGTCAAGAGTTTAAAACAGTTCCGCTACAAACTTGTCTCTTATAACTCTTGTTCAGACAAGTCCAACATAGATCCATATCTGGCTTATTCATTCTTTTTTATTATTATTATTCAGTAGGGTCACTCTGGGCTGGGATAGTATTAAAACAGAGAGTGAAGCCCCTTTTGCATAGAATCATATCATAGAATCCTGGTTTTAGAGCTGGAGAGAGCATTGAAAGTCATCAGATACAACTCTTATTTTTCAGATAAGTGAATTGAGGCCCAGAAAGGCTGACTATCTTAGGACTTTATTGTTGTTCAGTCATTTTGCAGTCATGTCTGACTCTTCATGACCCCTGTTGGGGTTTTCCTGGCAAAGATACTGGAGTGGTTTGCCATTTATTTCTCTAGCTCATTTTACAGATGAGGACACTGAGGCAAAGATGTTAAGTGTCACACAGCCAGAGTCTGAGGCTGGATGTGAACTCAGGTTTTCCTCACTCCAGGTCTAGTGTTCTATCTTTTGCACTGACCTAGCTGCCTAACAGCAACAAAAAAAAATGCCTACTATGTGCCGGATGTGATAACTACCTTATGGATATGATCTCATTTGATCTGCCCAATAGCCCTGAGAAGTAGACCACCGAGTCACCAGTCAAGCAGTTCCAGCTGCTCCGGTTGCCACTGGTCCCAGAATCAAGTCATATTTCCTGGTCCCAGTTTTGGGGTTCATTGACCAGTTCTACTACTTGCTTCCTGGGTGACTCTGGGCACATCCTTTAACCTCTGAGAGACTCATCCATAAAATGAGAGAATAAGTGCGTTGCACAAGCAATTTGTAATCATAAAAGTGCTATGTAAAGGGATGTGGTTATTATCCAAGTTCAGGGTCTGCTTCTGAAATCTCTTCCCAAGGATCAAAGATGTCTCTGTCCTGTCCTTCCCTCATTCCCCTCCCCCTACCTTAAGTTACTGTATTTGAGGTCCTTTTCGGTTTATAGGACCTGGATAGAACTTGAAAGGATTCTAATGACTCAGTCAATTTGGACTGACTTAGAATTTGTTAGAAAATCAGATCCCAGCAGAATGTGTGGATGTGGAGGTATCACTGGGAAGCCAAGTAAACCAAGAGCTCAGAATTCAGTTCCCAGATCTCTGCCTCTAATGAACTAAACTTTTTTTCAGTAAGTCAGGTCACTTGCCCATGCTTCACATTTCTGGTTTAGGTGTGGGAGATTGGTACAGCCACTGATTTCATCAGGGTGGAGACTCTGGGTGTGGAGAGTCCCTCCAAGGATGCAGATCAACCTTAGAGCATGCTTGAAGCACTGAGAAATTAAGTAACTTGCCCAGGGTCATAGAGCCAGTGTATTTCTTTCTTTCTTTTTTTTGCTTTTTGGAGTTAAGTGACTTGCTCAAGGTCACATGGCTAGTAAGTGTTAAGTGTCTGAGGCCGGATTTGAACTCAGGTCCTCCTGACTCCAGGGCCGGTGCTCTATTCACTATGCCACCTAGCTGCCCCAGAGCCAGTGTATTTCAAAGGCAAGACTTAAACCCAGGTGATCCTGACTTTAAGGGCATCCTTCTGTCCACTCTTCTGCCTCTCTTGCAAAAAGGTAACTATTGTCTAAGTGAATAAACTGAAGCTTATTTTCTTATTGCCTGAGCTTCTTATGAAAAAATAAAGCCAAAATCAGAATGAACACTGGAAATAGACAAATTTGGTAACTGCCTAGAGTGTAACATATGGAGGTGTTAATGAACAACCCTTTTTTTGTATTGCTTTTTCCAAATGCATATTTTCCCAGTTCCCCTTTCATTGGCAGAGAGGTGTGTATTTTATGACATTAAGGTACATGTGTTGGACTGAAGGCTTTGTACCTCTGGCAGACAGTAAATGAAAAGGGGCACCAGGTCCCTGCCTCAGGTACACAACCACTACCCCTCAGGTCTAGTCTGAGTATAAACATTTCCCCTGATTTTACATGCTTGCTAGATAGACTAGTACTTCAATTAATGGGATCTTAGTGATGAGGTTCAGGAGCATCCCAAAATCTTGGGGTACAAAGTCACCCCAAATTCATTTGTATGGGACTTTAAGGAGAAACAGACACATCAATAAGAGAATAACTATCAAGGACTTTTTCCCCCTTTAAAAATATACACAGTGGGGTGGCTAGGTGGCACAGTGAATAGAGCACCGGCCCTGGAGTCAGGAGGACCTGAGTTCAAATCCAGCCTCAGACACTTGACACACTTACAAGCCATGTGACCTTGGGCAAGTCAGTTAACCCCAATTACCCTCCAAAAAGCAAAATATACACACACACACACACACACACACACACACACACACACACACAAAGTGTGTTCTCAGGTCAGTGTATACTGGACTCTATCAGGATAGTAGAGTATAAAGAGTTTTGGGTTTGGAATCAGAGATTCTGTCTTCCGATCCTGCCCCTGACACTTACTAGCTAACTGTGTGACATCAGGGAAGTTCCCTCTTACCAGGGAGTTTACCTCTTTGAACCTGTTTCCTCATTTACAAAATGACAAGTTGGATTTATTTGCCCTATCTGGCCCTTTCAAGCTTTAAATCTATAAGCCTGTGTATGATCTGATCCCTTCTTCAACTCCACATTATGGGATAGTGGGAACGTTGATGTGTTTAATTTGGATTCCCAGGTACCTGAGCCTTTATTCCCTGGGAAACAGATGAAAAGCAAAATAGATGAGAAGGTGTATTGCAGTGGTGGACTCTGTGGCCCCTGGTAACTGATGAGCTGGGAGAGGGCAGAGTCAATAGGACTTCAAGTTACAAATGAGTTGTTTTCCTCTGAGAGAGGAAGGCAAGGCAATTGGGGTTAAGTGACTTGCCCAAGGTCATGAAGCAAGTAAGTGTGTCAAGTGTCTGAGGCTGGATTTGAATTCAGAGCCTCCTGACTCCAGGGCCGGTACTCTATTCACTCTGCCACCTAGCTGCCCCCATGTCCTTTATCCTTGAAGAGCATCATGACATCTGGAAGGTGATGCATGACTTGCAAGTGAATTGGATTTAAGTGAGGAAGGCTGTGCAAAGTCACCAACCTCACTTTCTCCTCCAGAACCATCTGGGTCTAGTGGCCAGATATACATCAGGATGACTGGAGATGGCCCCCACAAATATGAGAATGAATGGTGACACCATTGACATTAATAGTGAAGTCAGAAGGACAAGAAGAAAATACAATAAGTGTCCCAGACATGAAGGATGTTCTGACAGTGGCTTCTATATATCCCTTCTCAAATATAGCAGAATGATAAGCAGCAGAGGGAGTCAAGAGACCTGAATTGGAATTCTTTGACAAACCATATGATCAGTGACCAATGACAAATGATTTAACCTCTGGGAGCCTCAGTTTCCTCTCTATATACAAAGGGGATGATGATAATTGTGCTACTTCCCTAGCCTCGGGGTCAATGTGAGAAGATACCATAATGGTGAGGTCGCCCAACTCCTTAACCAAGTGAGACTCTTATCAGTGGAATTCCTCAACTAACTTCAAATTTAGATGTCTCACCTGGCTCTCGGTCACTGGTACTGTAACCACCACAATCAATCAGGGAACTCAATCCTCTGTATGCCTTAGGGAAGTGCCCACGCCTGCCATAAACCAGAGGAGTGAGCAGTCACCTGTGTGCTAGGAAAACCCCTTTACCTCTCCATCCTTGAAAGGTCATAATAGGGCTACTCCTTTTGGGTCAAGGCACCATCCCCAGTTAAAATGCAAATAGTCTAGGGAGGGGCAACATATTGAACTTTAATCAGTCATTAACACCTTATCATGAATTAACTTATCAGATCTTTTTCAAGTGATAGCTTTTCCAAGGTCTGTTGGAAAAGGTCATGGGATTGGTTAAGAGGTTGAGAAGGTAGAATAGAAAGCAATTGTTTATAGTCTGGGAAGAGTGGCCCTGGTTAGGACTTTGGATGTAAGCTTCTTGAGGTGAGGGAATTTTTGTCTCTGTATTTAAGAAATGTTTGTTGAACTGAACTGAATTGGGCAACCAAGGATGCTTCAGGGGGAGAAAGGGGCATGAAAGCAGAAATGAGAAGGTGTCTTTAATAAATTTCACCTCGGCTGGTCCTGGCTCTATTTTTGTTCATTGTGTTCACATATAATCTGTTCACTACACTTATAAATTGTTTCTGTTACTACTGACGAAGCAGGCATGTCTTGCTCAGAGCTCATTAAAGAAGTTGATCTCTGTCTGTCTGTCTGTCTCTGTCTCTCTTCCTCCCTTCCTTCTTCCTTCCCTCTTCTTTTCCCTCTTTCTCCCCTTCCCTTCCCTACCCCCACCCTTTCTTCATGAATCTACTTTGAGGGCATATCTATTCTTTCTGGTAGTGATCTAGACAAACCACTTTGCAAAATTGCTTAATGACCTGGAATTTTAACTTACAGCACTATCTCTATTAATTTTTTTATATTGATGACATTTATGGCAAATGTAATACTAAAGCATAACAATCCTTTACCTCTTAAAAGAAAGGTAAAAATAGTCTCTAACCTCAATGAACTTACATTCTAATAGGGGAAACAAATATGAAAATAACTTGGTACCTGCAAGATATATATAGAGTAGTTGAGATATAAGAAAGAATTTTAAAGGGGAAGGCACTAGCAGCTGGGAGGCCTGGGAAAAGTCTGTTGCTTTTGATGGAATTTGAGCTGCATCTTGAAATAAGCCAGGGTGATTAAGAGGTGGAAGTGACAAGGGAGAATATGTTGAAAGTTTGGATGTCTTCCTTTGAAAACTTCCTGCTCACTTATCGATTGAAGAATGACTCTTGATCTTGTAAACTTGAATTAATACCATATGTATGTTTATTAGAAAAACTTGCTGCAAAGATTTCTCCCCACTTCATTGTTTTCCTTTTAATTGTAGCTGCATTTGCTTGGCTTGTGCAAAACACTTTAAATTTTATGTAATCAAATTAGTCCACTTTATTTTCTGTAATTTCCTGAATCCACAAGTGTGCTGACAAATGTTTAATATTCAGCTTTCCAAAAAATAAACATATGCATGACATACTTTTATATTTGAATTATTAACATCTTTTCCCATCACTTTTTTTAAGTCTAGAAAATCAGTAAGACAATAAATGAAGCCCTGATTTGTAGCATTTGCTAATTTACTGTGCTGGCTCCAGCATGACCTTTGTCCATGTCCCTTATTTGTTTGCCAATTCGTTTTTCTATAGTTGTGAAAGATATTTTATTCCTTGTTCCTCTAATTTGTTTATGATGTCACCTTTTATATCTAAGTTATATCTATTTGAAGCTTATCGTGGAATATATATCTAATTTCAGCCATGACAATTTCATATGGAATAAAAGCTTTCATTAGCTATTGGGGATTAGTTTCCATATTAATGAGATTAATTTAGTTAATTAATGAAATTTCCTATGTGTTTCCTATGTCTTCCTATGAAATCTCATTTATGCTAATTAAATAAATGTTGTTGAACATTTCATTCATTTAATTTCTTGAAAATATGCATAGTTGAGTACCTCTACCGCTGCCTCCTCCTCCTCCCCTTCTTCCTCCTACTCCTCCTCTTCCTCACCATCACCACCATCATCTTCTTCCTCCTCCTCCTCCTGCTCCTGCTCCTGCTGCTTCTCCCTCCGTTCCCTTGGAGCGGACCATCCTGGTGCCTCTTTTGTGAAACGGCGGCTAAGACCCCTGGACTCGCCATGGCCAACGAAAAGCCGAAGGAACGAGTCAAGACTGAAAACAACGACCACATGAATTTGAAGGTGGCAAGGAAAGATGGTTGGTGGTGCAATTTAAGATTAAGAGGCACACACCAGGGCGGCTAGGTGGTGCAGTGAATAGAGCACCGGCCCTGGAGTCAGGAGGACCTGAGTTCAAATCCAGCCTCAGACACTTAACACAAAAACTAGCCACAAAAACTAGCCGTGTGACCCTGGGCAAGTCACTTAACCCCAAATGCCCTCCAAAAAGCAAAAAATAAAAAAAAGATAAAAAAAAGGCACACACCACTTAGTAAACTAATGAAAGCCTATTGTGAACGACAGGGTTTGTCAATGAGGCAGATCAGATTCCCATTTGATGGGCAACCAATCAATGAAACAGACACACCTGCACAGATGGAAATGGAGGATGAAGATACAATTGATGTATTCTAGCAGCAGACAGGAGGCGCTCACCAAAAAGAGAATCTACAACTCTACTCCAGAACTGTGCTCCCAAGGAAAACAATACATTCACAATTAGAAAACCAAGATTTGGTTCATCCACATCCTGACTACTGCAGGATAGTTTTTTCTCTTCTTTGATTCCCTTCCCCATTCCTTTATTGTACATAAAGTAACTGGTGTATGTGCACATGCATAATGCGTTTTTTTTTAACTAAATGGCTAAGGTATGTTTTGATCAACATCAAATGGAGATGGGGAGGGGAAAAAACAAAGTGGTTCTGTGAAAATATCCCTTTTCTCCATTAGTGGCGTGCTCATTCAACTTTTATCTTTATATTCCAGTAAGTTATTTTGCTCTCACTGTTTAACAACTAAAAAAAAAAGAACACACAAAGAAAATCTTTTCATACCTTGTTTGATTGGATAATTTCAATGTTTTTCTTTTGTCATTGTAAAACCAAGGACAATTTTATAACTTTTTTGTACGTAGCTGTTACATGTAGGGCAATCTTTGTTTCTCAGTAGGGATAAATTATTATAAAGAAATTGATCCTAGATAGTTTTCCTTTCAAGTCAAACATCTTGTTGTTTAAATAAACTTCTTGTTTAAAATAAAAAAAAAAGAAAATATGCATAGATTTCCTATGTGTCCAGACTTTAGGGACATCCTATGTATGTGTGTATGTATATATGTTATATATATATAACACACACATATATTCATATCATATGCATATGTGTATGTGTGCCTATATATGTATATAATACATATATACATATACACACATACACATGTATATAAATAAGTACCAAATAGTTCCTATTAACTACTCTCTTTGGCATATTTAGCAATCTGGTGAGCCTAGTTTGGGTCTTGCCATTTAAAGCTCTTTGTATCCAAGCCTCTTCTTATTTTTCAGTCTTATTCCACTTGACAAACTCTGTGATCCAGCTACATTGGTCTGCTTACAGTCCCTCACACATAGGGCTCCATCTCTTGTCTCTTTATCTTGGCACTTGGTTGTCTCCTCATGCCTGGAAGGTTTTCACTCTTCACCTCTGCCTCTTAGAATACTTGACTTCCTTTAAGATTCAGTTCAGGCAGCCACCATAGGCAGGAGACCTTTCCTGTACTCCAGCTGCTAGAGCCTTCCTCTCCAGGGTTACCTTCCATCTACTCTGTGTGTGTCTTGTACATAACTATTTAATTACATGTTTTCTCTCCTGTTAGGATGTAAGCTCCTTGAGAGCAGGCTTAATCTTTACCTTTATTCTGCAGTGCTTAGCCTAGTGCCTTGAACATAGCATGTATTTAATAAATGCTTGCTGACTGACAGATGCATAACAACCTTAAGGTCACTTTTTCTAATCCATCTTCCATTTAGGATGAGTTCAGCTAAATTAGGATGTTTAGACCCCAAGGATCCTGCTCATTGGTGCTGCTGCTTTACTGAAACGGAATGATTCTCTGACTTCAGAACAAATGTTAGGCTCTACACTTCCTTTTCCATTTGGCTCACTTTAAAATTTTTTTGAAAAATAAATTTTATTTCATTTTCAGATTCAGATTCTTTTCTTCCCCTTTCTTCTCCTTCTCAATTGAGAAAGCAAAAACAAAACAAAAATCCTATTACAAACATGTATAGTCAAGCAAAGCAAATCCTGGCATTGACCATATCCAAAAAAATGTGGATGAATCTGTACTGAGGCCATTATCTCTTTATCAGCAGGTGGGAAGCACATTTTGTCTTGAGTCCTCTGGAATTGTTTTTGGTCATTATGCTGATCAGAGTTCCTAAGTCTTTCAAGGTTGCTTGTCTTTTGTTTTCCTGGTTCTTTTTACTTCACTCTGCATTAGTTCATACAAGTCCTCCCATGTTTCTGTGAAACCATCTTTTTCATCCTTTCTCATAGCACATATGCCATAATATATTCAGCCAGTCCCTACCTGAAGGGCATCTCTTAGTTTCCAGTTCTTTGCATTTATCTCATTTTTCAGGAGTGAGGTGCTTTTTACTGTTTAGCCTACCACCCTGGCACATTTTACTGCCTCCAGCCTCCGACACATACCTGCTTTCTGGAGTTCTTTTCCTCCTCCTTTCCATCGAGCTTTGTCCTTTCTCTTTACATCTTTAATCTAAGACCTACTTTCTCCAGAATATGTTGACAAAACATCCTTACTTGACTTCTGGTAATACTAGACATTCTCATGTCACTTGCATGTATCACTGAGCAGTTAAAGTTGGCTATCTATATATATATATCCATATGACTTCTTGAGTTTCCATATGTAACGTGAGTATTTATTAGTGTTGGTTGTGGACCCAGCCAGCCAAATCAAGAAGCAAGGATTAGACATGTTTATGCCTTCTGACCAAGTCCTTGTAGATCTAAGTATTTAGAGTGGTTCATAGGATCATAGACTAAGAAATGGAAGTCACCTTAAAGGTCATCTAGTCCAACTACCTCATTTTGTGGGTAAGACCCAGTCAGTCACACATAGGAGTGATAAAGTTGAAGCTTGAATTCAGGTCATCTATCTCCAAACCCAGCATCCTTTCTGCTGTTCCCTCTTTCTCTCCCTTTCCCTCTCCCTCTCCCTTTCCACCCTCCCCCCATCTCTTTTGGAAACTTAAAAAAAAATAAAAAAATTTTTTTTTTTGCAGGGGCAGTTGGGGTTAAGTGACTTGCCTAAGGTCACACAGCTAGTAAGTGTTAAGTATCTAAGGTCAAATTTGAACTCAGGTCCTCCTGACTCCAGGACCAGTGCTCTATTTACTGCGTCATCTAGCTGCCCCAACTTAAAAAAATTGTTTTTTAAATGAATAGAAATCCATTTTCTCTCTTTCTAATATTTGATCCTTTTGGGGAAAAAAAGGAAAATAAACTCCTTGTAATAAATACGCATATTCAAGTAAGACAAATTGTCTTTATTTCCTGTCTGCAAATATTTGTCTCATTCTGCACAATGAATATATCACCTCTCTATCAGGGGGTAGACAGCATGCTTTGTCATTAGGCCCCTTGAATCATGGATAGTCATTGTGTTGATTAGAATTCTTATAACTTTCAAAGTTGTGTTGTTTTTTTCTTTTACAGTGTTGCCATTATTGAATAAATTGTTTTCCCAATTCTGTTCATTTAATTCTTCATTGGTTTTTACAAGCCTTCAAAATTGTTGAATTTTATAATATTGATGTTGCAGTATAAATTGTTCTTCCTTTGAGAACTTCCCATTACATACTTAGACCATTTATCAATTGGAGAATGACTCATTCTTATAAATTTAAATCAGTTCTTTATATATCTTGGAAATAGGACCATCATCAGAAAAACTTACTGCAACGTTTTGGTTTTTTTTCTCCTCAATTAATTGCTTCTCTTTTAATCTTGGTTTTATTTGATTTGTTTGTAGAAAAATTTTAAATTTTGTCCATTTAATCATCTGTGTTCCTCTGTATCCCCTGACTGGTTATGAACTTTTCTGCAACCTGTAGATCTGATAGGCAATTTTTTTTTCTGTTTTCTCTAATTTGTTTTCATGTCACCTTTTATATTTAGGCCATGAACCTATTTGGAGCTTATTCTGGTATAAGGTGTGAGGTGTTGGTTTAAATCTATTTTCTTCCATACTACTATCCAATTTTCCCAACAGTTTTTTTTTTAAATCAAATCATGAGCCCTTATTCTAGTAAGTGGGGTCTTTGTATTTATCAAATGCTAGGCTACTAGGTCCTTTTGCTTCTGTCTATTATGTGCTGAACCTGTTCCATTGATTGATCTAACTATTTTCTAACCAGTACCAAATTGTTTTGAGAATTATGGCTTTTTAGTATAGTTTGAGATCTGGTACTTTTAGGTACCCTCCATTCCCACTGTCTCTCCACTTATTTCCTTGAGATTTCTTGACTTTCTGGCCTCCACATTAACTTTATTATTATTTTTAGTTCTATCAAAATTATTCATCTAATGTGGGATTTGAACCCATCATTTTTGGTTTAGGAAATCAATGTCTTATCTGTTAGATTGATTGATATGTGTGATTAAATAGAAATCACATTTTTACAGAGGTGCAGTCCATATAGGATCTAATTCAGAAACAGGCAACTAGAGATGACCAGCTCAGATAACAGTGACTGAAGAAGATCCTGGAAAATTTTTGAAAATGGCATCAAGTAGGTAGTCATTTCTTTTTTTTTAAGTTTTTTTTTTTAACATTTTTCTTAAATTTTTGAGTTCCAAATTCTGTTCCTCACTCTCTCTCTCCCTCCCCTCCTCCCTGAGATGGTAAGCAATTAAATATAGGTTATACATGTACAATTATGTGAAACATTTCCATATTAGTCATTTTGTACAAGAAGACTCCAAAGAAAAAATGAAAGAGAAAAATAGCATGTTTCAGTCTGTATTCAATCAATATCAGTTTTTTCTTTGGAGGCACATAGTATGCTTCATTATTAGTCCTTTGGGATTGTTTTGGATCATTGTATTTCTGAGAACAGTTAAGTCATTCACAATTCTTTATCAAACAATATTGCTATTACTGTTTACAACATTTTCCTGGTTATGTTCACTTTACTATGCATCAGTTCATGTAAGTCTTTCCAGGTTTTTCTGAAATCATCCTACTTGTCATTTCTTATAGCAAATAATATTCCATTACAATCATATATCACAGCTTGTTTAGCCATCCCCTGATTGATAGTCATCCCTTTGATTTCTAATTCTTAGCCACCACAAAAAGAGCTGCTATAAATATTTTGTCCAAATAGGTCCTTTTCTCTTTTTTGGGGTGTCTTTGGGATATATACCTAGCAGTGGTATTGCTGGATCAAAGGGTATGCACAGTTTTATAGCCCTTTGGGTATAATTCCTAATTGTTCTCCAGAATGGTTGGATCAGTTCACAACTCCAGCAACAATGCATTAGTATCCCAGTTTTCCCACATCCCCTCCAAAAGCCAACTTTTTGCTTTTTTTTTTTTCATATTAGCCACTCAGATGTGAGGTGGTTAGGTAGTCATTTCAATGAAGACATTTCATTGCATACATATTCCTGGTCTGAAGTGGAATTAATAATAATAATAATAACTAGTATTTATATATCATTTTGAAGTTTGCAAAGCACTTTACAAATATGTCATTTGATCATCACAAGAGCCTTGAGAAGTAGGTGCTTTAATTATTCCCATCTTGCAGTTGAGGAAACTATGGCAGACAGAGGTTGTGACTTGCCTAGGATCACTCAGCAAATTTGTGTCTGAGGAGCATTTGAGCTTTCTTTTCTATAATTTCTACCTATTGGTCCAATTCTTTCCTCTGAGACCAAGAAGCAGAATAAGTCTAATACACCTTTGACATGACAACTATTAAAATATTTGAAATCAACCATTAATTATGTCCCTCCCTAAATCTCGGGAGGCAATAATCCCCAGTTCCTTCACCCAATCCTCAGTTGTTATGGTTTCGAGTACTCTTAACATCCTGGCTGCTTTCCTCTGTATGCCCTTCAGACTGTCAATATTCTTTCTAAAATATGTTATCCAGAGCTGAATGTAGTGCTCCAGATGTGACTACTCAGGACCGATTGCAGTTAAACTACAAACATCACAGTTGACTCATAATGAATCTACTAAAATCCCCAGGTCTTTTTCTTATGAACTACTATCTAACCGTGTTTTTTTATAAGTCACCAGTGGGAGTCTTTAGTGGATACAATAACACAATAACACTTTAGAGTTTCATGGGTGAACTGGACCTGGTCTCCCTAAAGCCACTGTGGCTTATGCTTCTTTTGTTTCCCTCATGGCACCTACAATAAACTATACTCAATAAATTCTTGTTGACTTAAATTGGATTGTAACTGAAGTCTTTCTCTGGACCAAGTATTGATTGAGTTGCATTTTAATGAATTTAGGTATTATAACCTCCAGATCTCTTGGTCTCCTCCAAATAGGGAAATGGAAGTACATTGTTCTTCCCCTTCTAAACATAGCTTTTTTTTTTGTTCTAGAGCTATGATTTCATGTGTATTAGGAGCTCTCCAGTAAGGAAAGTCCCGTTATATATGGAGATCTCTAACTTCTCTGCAACTCATATTCTTAGAGGCTTACCTGGGACACTTGGAGGCTTTATAACCAGTCTAGGGTCATACAGTTTGTATATGTTATAGAAGGGCCTTGAACCAATCTTGGAAGTCAGTTGTCTTAATTTCCTTCTCACTGCCTTTCACCCATATCTATATGTTTACTACTTAATTGACTGGAAGAGGAGGACACAATTCATATGGCTCCAGGATGAGGTGAAAAGAGTGGGAGAAGATCTCTCCTTGATTAAAAAATATGACCGTGAAACCACCTAGTCATCAGCATTTACTGAGAACCTTTTCTGGTGGAACTCTCCAATCTGTAGAAAAGCTAACTCATTTAAGAAAACATAACAAAGCAACTCGTGTCTCTTTCTCAGAAGGTAAAACCTATTCTTGATGGGTGTTAATTGACCATAATTAAGCATTGTATTCTCTTTCTGAAGAGAATCATCCACATCTTGTTTTTCTTTGTTTTTCATGTAATGCTTTACCACGCTTTTCTCCGGTAAAGAGAAGCTATGTAGGCTTTTCTCCTGAACCTTTTTTTTTTTTGTGTGTTGACAATTTTTCCTTTACTGTATAGTTACAGTATTAATAGAGATTGATTTTAATAGACTTTTGCTTACCCACTCTGTAGTGTCAGCATGTTTTGGATATGTGTGTGCTGCTGTCCAGACTCTTAAAAGGAATGGGAGTTCATTTGCCCAGAGTACTTGAAGAAGGAATTGGCTAATTTTCAGAATACAATTTGTCCATGAGCCATGTAAACCAAGAAAATTAGGTCTAGAGTTACTCCACACTGTACCTAACAAAACCTTGTATTTACTTGTTTTCATAAGAAAAGGAAGACATTTGTATCTTAGAAGTAAAACGAATGTTCACAGGATAAACTCAGAGCTGGAATAGACCTTAAAGGCCATCTAATTTAGAACAAATCCTGTCTTTTTGTAAATGAGAAATGGAGGTCTAGAAAGGTTAAATAATTTTCCAAGGGTCTCCCAGCCAGTAAGTGGTTGAGGCAGGATTTGAACACTTCTTCCAGAACTCCAGTTTTGGTGCTCTATTGGCTATACCACATTGACTTCATTACAAATAGTGGCTCATGTAATGAAGACTTAGGAAAAACAGTATAGTTTAATTAAATAAACAAGTGAAATAAAGAAGTACTAAATAAACAAATGAAGTAGGAAAGCATGTCTCCATTTCCCATCATCACAAGTTTTTTTTATCCCATCTTGTTTCCTCTATATAGAGTGGGGATATATTGTATTTACCCGGAAAGCAAAGGTGGGGGGAGAAAAGTCAGGAGACTAGAGTGCTCTGTAACTAATTTAAAGGCAAGAGATGATATTTATTAATGACAAAGAGAAATATTGAAACGAAACCCATGATTTCACTGTCAAGGACACTCCTACTATCTATATAAGATTGCTGATGGTGCTTGTGAAATGCTATGGTCAAAAAGATCAGTAACTTAGTAAGTGACCAATTTGTGGAGATGAGTCTTCAAAAAATATTGGGATTATATTATTATTATTTCATATATTATAATTATAAAATTATAAATTGTAAAAATTATATAAAATATATAATTATAAAATAATTATATATTATATTATTATAAAACCTTGGCTGGTTTTTGGATGATAAGCACATGTGTATCCTTGGGCTTACACTTTTGAAGCCTTAGTGTCAGCTATAGAGTGAAACCCAGCTGGACCTGGAGTCAGGAAAACATAAGTTCAAAGCTGTGACCCTGGGCAAATTACTAAAATTGTCTGCCTCAGTTTTTTCATATGAAAAATGGGGATAATAGTACCTACTTTCCAGGGTGGTTGTGAGGATAAGATGAGATAATATTTGTAAGGTGCTTTGAAAACTTTCAAGTGCTATGTAAATACTAATTATAATTTATTATTATTATTACTTTTTTCAGTTTCATAACCCCTACAGGAGTCTGCTCTCTATTGTGAATACCCAGCTCACCTCTAAGCCACAATGCTGGTTTTTGAGCAAGGCTTCACTGGAGGTCAAAAAGAATAAAACAAGTATTTTTCTTTTATTATATATTTTTTTCAACTTTCAAGTACTTGTTTTTTCTCCCCCTTTCTTCCTGGAAAGAAAAGAAATGCAAAAGTGTTTAACAAATAGGAATAATCAAGCAAAACAAATACCCATATTGACTATGTTCATAGATCCCTGTTTCATTCTGCCTATTGGTCTATCACCTGTCTGCCAGTAGGTGGGTAACATCATTGGTCCTCTAGAAACATGGTGGATTATTGAACTGGTCAAGGTTCTTAAATCTTTCAAAATTGTTCATTTTTACAATATTGTTATTATAGTATAAATTCTTCTCCTGGCTTTGTTCATTTCACTCTGCATCAGTTTATACAAATCTCCCTATGTGTCTCTAAAATAAACTTTTTTTCATTACTTATAGCACAATAATATTCTATTCTATTCATATGGCATAATTTGTTCAGTCATTTCCCAACTGATTGACACCTTCTTAGTTCCCAGTTCTTTGCCAATGTAGAAAGAACTGTTATAAATATTTCTGTACACATAAAATTTTTTACTTTTTCTTTGATTTCTTTGGTATAGGCCAAGTAGTGATATTGTTGGGACTAGGGCATACAGAGTTTAGTAACTTTTGGGCATAGTTCCAAGTTGATTTCCAGAATGGCTGTACCAATTCAAAGTTCCACCAATAGTGTAGTTCCTATTTTTGTGCAACCTTCTCCAACATTTGTCATTTGTCAACTTTGACACTCTGATGGGTGTGAGGTAGAGCCCCATTGTTGCTTTAATTTGCATTTCTCTTATTATTAGTCAGTTGAAACATTCTTTTCATATGGTTATAGATAACTTGGATTTTTTTCCCTTTAAGAACTGCCTGTTTATATGCTATGACCACTTGTGTCAATTGGAGAATGGCTTTTATCTGTATAATTTGGATCAATTCCTTAAATATTTTGGAAATGACACCTTTATCGTAGAAACTTGCTGCAAAGATTTCTTTCTGTGTTGTTAACTGCTTTCCTTCTAATTTTAGTGGTATTTGCGCAAAAACTTTAAATTTTATGCAATCAAAATTTTGTCTTTTGTGAGCCTCTCTCTTCCTTGTTTGGTCATGAGCTCTTCTCCTTTTTGCAGATTTAATAGGTAATATCTTCAATGTTTCTCTAATTTGTTTGTAACATGACTATTTGTATCGAGGTCTTATATCCATTTGGAGATTATCTTGGCATATGGTGTGAAATGTTGGTCCAAACCAGTTTGTTTTCCTAGCAGTTCTTGTCATATAGTGTGTCCTTTCCCTAGGACTGATTGTCTTTGGACTTAACAAACACTAGACTATTCGTTTTATTTGGTTTGTAACATCTTTTTATTGAGTAAAAATCTTCTTTGATATCCAAAGACAAGAAACTACAACATGAAGAATTTAGGTTAAAAGGAAGAATGGTTGCATAGAAAGATTGGAGACTTTCTTTTTGAGCCTTTAAATATGTGACAGATTTTTATCTTTCTAAGTGGTTTAAGGATGTTCCTGGTTGAAAGTAGTTGTTCAGCTTTTTCAAATTTCTCAGGATTTAAAGCTGGAAAACTAAATCGCAGACTAAGAGCTGGAAGGGACTTAGAGCCCAAGTCCAACCCCTTTGTTTTATAGATTGGGAAACAGAGCTACAGAGTTCATGTGACTTACCCAAGGTAACATAGGTAGTAAGTAGAAGAGGCAGGGTTTGAACCCAGTCCCTCTGACTCTGAATCTACTATACCACATTGCATGATTCTATTTTACAAGGTGAGCCCAAAATTTCCACATTATTCTGCTGAATATGACCTATGCGGTCTCTGACATATAAAGTGACCTTGATGGTACCATTATTTTTGTGTCAGCAATTACACAAGGTCCATTTTCAACAATCATTATAATCTGTACAAAAGAAAGATGTTTGCATTTCTTTTCAGGGACATGACAATAGTAAAGGATTACAAAGTCCTTTTGTAATTTTTAAACATTTCAACATCAGTAACTTAGGTTGTAAGTGTGATGGAAACTATCTGTAAATGGCATTTAAGGCAAAATGAGTTTTCTTCCCATAGTTTACTGTCACTTCAGTTCTTGCCCACTGGGAGACACAGGTTCCCCTTTTATTGCTTCAACATTTACTATTTACAGCTGTTTTTCATTTGTCACAAGATCTGAAAGAAGCTACATTGTGTACAGCTGTGTGTCCTAAATTTTTATACATTGGCTTTTATTTAATTAAATCTTATTAACAAATCATTTCTATTATACTAGCAATTTTAGTTATGAAAGTGCACGAGGATTTAATGGAGATCCTGCATTTTATTCTTGCCTTTTTTTCTGTGTGCAATCACAAAATCTGGGCCAGGGGCTACAGTTTTTGTAGCCAGAGCAATAGTGAAACCATCCTGTCATCTTCACATCTCTGATTTTTATGAGGAGACAGGGAATGAGACCCAGTGGGCTTCTCTCAGACCTTTCACCGTCCTGAAAGCAGTTCCTTGATTCCCAGCATGGTGAAGTTCCTTCCTTCCAGAGCCAGCTCCCGATATGCTCAACTGCTCCCTATATGGTTTAATTCTTTGGCTATCACACCTGAATGAATATAGCGTGGTTCTGGGGTGGCCAGGTAGCACAGCGAGTAAGAGCACCGGCTCCAGTGTTGAGAAGACCTGGAGATCGAATCCCGGGCTCAGACACTTAGCACCCACCCAGAAACACCTGGCCGTGTAACCTTGAGCAAGTTACTTAACCCCGATTGCTTAATAATAAAATATATATATATATATATATATATATATATATATATATATATATAGCGTGGTTCTTAGCCTTTCTTCAGCACACTCTGGGGTAAGGCTAATTCTGCTTTCTGTGATGAGAGATATCGTAATCTCCTTCAGAAGGCAAGATAGGCTTGGGCAAAAGTGAGATCTTCTGGAATCAGGGCCCATTGTCACTGGGAGGTGGCTTTGGTTTGCTTACCAACAATTGGACTTTTCTAAAGTGGAATGGGCTGACTCAGGGAATAGTGAGTTTCCCATCATTGCATCAACCAGTCAGTCAATAAAGATTTATCAATTGCCTACTGTGTACTAGGCACTGTGCTAAGTACTGTGGATACAAAAAGTGTCAAAAGACAGTCCCTGCCTTCTAGGAGCTCACATTCTAATGAGGAAAACAATGAGCAAACAAATATGTACAAAAAAGCAATGCACAAAATAAGTACTTGAGGGAAGGCCTTGAATTAAGAGGGGTTGGGAAAGGCTTCCTGTGGAAGAGGGGATTTTAGTTGCGACTTAAAGGAAGCCAGAGTCGGGTATGAAGTGTTTATGATTTGGGCAGGTGGATGTCTTAGGTCTCTTATGACTCTAAGTTCTATTGTTGGCAACCCATCAATGTTAAGCTTATAGAATATGATATTTATATTTGCATAATGTAACAGACCTATTAATAATACAGTTTGAAGAAAATTCCCCAGTGGTTTGAGAGATGTTTGTGTGTCACATGCTCATGGGCCCCCAATGTATGTCATGTGTGTCATGGCTGCATGAGTGCTTAACCAGATGAGATGTGTTGTACATGTGGGCACTCAGTATTCCGCTCGATGTGATGTCATGTGTTTGAGCGCTTAATGAGATGTGATGCATGTGTCATAGGTTTGAGCAGTCAGCCAGATGTGATGTGGGTGTGTGTTGTGAGGGGGTACCCACCCACGAATGATAGGCATGTGTTGTAAGAACATGGATACTCAGCCACATGTCATATATGGGCAACTTATATGTGTGGTCCCTCAACCAGATGTGATATGTGTGTGTGTGTTGTGTGTGCATGGTCTCAATCAGATGTGTACAGACAAAACCACGAGTGAAAAGTATCTTTCGTGTGTGTATAGGGACACTCTGTCACATGTGATATGGGTGGACAATAGTGAGATGGGAGGTATTTACACTGTATGTGCCTGGGCATTCACCCAGACTCTGAAAGGACAAAAGAGGCTGTTCTTGAAGGTGTTTTCTAATATGCCTTATGGTGTTTGGTAAGAGCTTATATAAATGTCTTTTAGCATATACCAATAGTTGCATACATTTCCTTGTCCCAGAGTAGGCAAATTCAATCAAATGGCTCTAGTGACTTTTTATACTCAGTAGGCAAATTTGTAGCAGGCGTGATTTGAAGTATAAAGCTTAGGGGGAAAACAGCTGACAATTTCACATCCTCCTACAGCCTTACCCAAGGGTTTCATTTGACTGTGCGTGTCCCCATTTTCTGTAATTTTAACAAGACAAGCTGAATTGGGCTTTTTTGGAATAACCAAACCACCCAAAAGTATTTGTTGAGAACTCCCATTCAATAGCATTTTATTTTTATTTTTTAGGAACAGTGGAGACGGTTTATTTTGTAATTAAAAGAGTGCAAAGGACCCCTTCCTGTAATTTTGGCTTGGGGCAGGAAATTTCCGTTTTGTTTTTCCACTTAATAGTATTTTATTTTTTCCAATTACATGTAAAGATTTTTCAACATTCACTTTTATAAGATTTTGAGTTCCAAATTTTTTTCTCCCTCCTTCCCCAGGACATCATGCAATCTGATATAGGCTATACATGTATAATCATATTAAACATTTAGTAGCATCATTACTAGTGAAATCTGGACAATCTATGAAGGGAGTCAGAAAACCTAGGTTCAAATCCTACCTCTGACATATTGTCTATGTGACCTTGGAGAAATCTCTCAACCATTCTGAACTTCAGTTTCCATATCTATAAAATGAAGGGGCTAGACTAAATGACCTCTGAGGTCCTGTGTAGCTTTAGTTTAATGACCCTATGTTCCTTTGACTGGATTGGGAATAAGGACAACCTCCAAGAAGTAGCCTTTTGGACTGTGGTTCTGATAATTACTTTTGACTACTGATGTCCATCCCAGATGGAGGAATCACTTATGCCTGTCTCCCACCTCTTATCTCCATGATAATTTGAAGAGACTTGAAGTCCTAACACCTCCTACATGAGGCTTTTCCTGATCCCCCGGGTGTTACACTCTCCTGGCTGACACTGCCAGTGCCCCCTCCCATCCTGGTTCCCCCATGTGAGATGATTTTGAACTTTTGAGAGAAGGGGGTGAAGTGTGGCTTCCAACTTCAATATTCCAGTTATATGAAGTTTCCTCAATATAAAAACTGATGAGAAACAATGGTATAAGTTAAAATTCCAGGTCCCTGAACAGTTTTATGAAACTTACTTTGTGGTCTATGAGGGTCACAATAGAAATGACCTGAGGGGCGGGGAGAACTGCATCTTTGAGAAGCCCCCAAGCATTACATGAACTTTTGGGATAGGAGTTATACATTGAATTTTTTCAAAATCTATCAGATAGATGATACAAACACCATAATGAACAATGACGTGACTGGAGCCTGCCATACACAGAACTAAAAGTAGGTGAAATTTCATCTTAGGCACCCTCTGATTCTTCCTTCCCTCATCCCCTGATAGTACCTGGCTGCTCAAAGTTCTACAAACATTGCCCTAATCAGGTCCCCCTTCCTGAGCAGTGAACTACACTTTGGATATTTCTATCAACTTTCCCTAACACGTTAACCTCTGGCCTGCTCCAGTAGAGTCATAGTTGGAAAGGATTTTCTAATAAAATAATATTTTATTTTATAAATATAATATTTTGTTATTAAAGATAATATATAATATAATATAAAGATAAACTAATTTTTGATAAGGGATTAATGATTGGTAGCTGGACAACTGGGTAGGTGGTACAGTGGATAGAGCACTGAACTTGAAATCAGGAAGACTCATCTTTGCAAGTTCAAATCCAGCGACAAACACTTACTAGCTGTGTGACCCTGGGCAAGTCACTTAACCCTGTTTGCCTTAGTTTCCTCATCTATAAAATGAGCTAGAGAGGAAATGGCAAATTACTCCAGGATCTTTGCCATGAAAACCCCAAAGGGGCCATGAAGAGTTTGACACCACTGAAAAAACAATTGAACAAAATGATCGGTAAAGGCTCTGTTTGTATTGTAGCTCTTGATAAGGTCAAAGCAGTGACTCTTTAGAGAACTTTTGGTGGTATTTCATGGGTGACAAGGTGATGGTGGGATGCTTCCTAGCATGTAGGTAACTATCTGCTCTCCCTGCACATTAACAAACAGGCTTTGGTACTTTCCTAAGGTTTTAGTGAAATCTCTGGGTGATAGTGAGAGTTTCAGTTCCATTCATATAGCACCAATTAAGGCACTTAAAGAAAAGTCTCAGAGTTGGTTGACATTTATTCTTTGGAGATAATATGAAAGCAACAACCACAACAGACATTTATTGAGTGCCTACTATGTGAAAAGCAAGGTGTTAGGCATTGGGAATTCCCTTGCAAGGTTTATGTCTTATCTCCTCTATTTCGTATTTTTTTCTCTCTCTCATCCATTCTCCACACACCTGCTAAGCTGAAGTGATATTGTTAAAGCACATGTTTCTCCTTTCAGTCCTCTCCCTCCTCCCATTGCTCCTAGGATCAAATACAAATTGACTCCAACCAACCTCTCCAGACTTATTGTACGTCATTTACCTTCACACAAGCTCTGGTCCAGCCAGACCTTCCAACTTGCTCTTTCTTCCCTATGCATGAAATTCCTTCTCCCACCTCCATCCTTTTGTATGAGCTGTGCCTCATAACTAGAATATACTCTCACCTCACCTCTGCCTCTTAGAATCCCTGTAATCCTCTTTGAATCAAAGCTCAACTCAAGCGCCATATCCTGCACGAGGCCTTTTTGGATCTCCCTAGGTGGTATCATCCCCTTTGTATAGATGAGGAAACTGAGGCTCCCAGAGGTTATTGTATTAACCAGAGGATGATATTATTATTATATATTTATATTATACATAATATTATTTAATTTTCAAAATATTATATATGTGTGTATTATATATAAATATAATAATAAATATTATTATATATTTAATATGATATTGCCCAGAGGATGATATATAACATAGAATATGTTTGATTTACTCTGCAAAAGACCCAAAAGAGTTTGTATACAAACCAATAGAGGGTCAGGAGACCTCTTTCCTCTGGGCCCCTTTCTGACCACATAAGAAGCGTGTACTTCACAGTATCATGCTGGTTGTACATCTGTTGATGGGAGAGGTGAAGGTTGCTTCTTCCGTGTCTCACGGTGTAGCTCTGTTTGCAGCAGGACCCCATCACTCCTCTTGCCATGGTTGCTTTCCTCTGCTCCTGGCCACCATCAAGGATGTCTTCCCCAGTATCTTGGTCTTCAGTGCTGCCTCCTTGTTTCCTTGTCTTTGGCTCTCTTTTCACAATCATTCCTTCTCATTAACAAATGGTGCTCTAGAATGTGGAAAGATCACACTGAGGTCCTAACAGCTCTTTGAAGTTCTCTCATGCCAAGAGCCAGTGTCTCTGGGCTATTTATTTTTTCTGTTCTTTGATACTCCGTCCTGTTTTTACAAAACAGAAGACCTTGTTGCCTTTTCTGTTCTTGCCTCTTTCTACTCACTTTTATTGGTCAAATAAGCATCTTATCTTTCTGGCTGAGTAAGGGTGAATTTGTTCCACTTTTCTCTGTCCTCTGATACTACACAGGTGGTGTACTTCCTCTGCTCCCATCTGCAGTGATTCTTGAGAGATCTGGAAGACCTGCTTTACCTCCTTTCCTATTTAATTCACTCTCATCTTTCTCTGGGCCAAGCCAGACAAGTCAGTGGTTTCCAGAAAGCACCAAGAAAGGGAGTGGGAAGGAATGATCCTTTCTCTGAGAGTACAGATTCAAGTCTGATACACGAGAAATAATTTTAATGGCAATAGTAGTCAAATTTTAACTTGAAAATTGACCAAAAATAGATTGAATTATGTGGTCATAGGCACCTACCAATTAATTGTATACAATGTACAAATTTCAAATACCCACTTAATTTACTTGACCTGGTTAATCCTAGTAAAGACCATTGTCTAGAATTAGTCTCTTTTGCCAGTCAGTCAGTTAATAAACATTTATTTAATACCTACTATGTGTCAGGTCTGTACTAAGGATGAGGATATTAAAAAAGGTAGAAGACAGTCCTTTCTTGGGCATAGTTAGAGATCAGTTGTTTTGAAAAAAGATCTACAGGTTTTAGTGGACCACAGTCAGCAATGGGATGTGGTAGCTAAAAAAGCTAATATGACATTGGGCATCATTAACACAAACATTTTATCATTCAGTCATTTCAGTCATGTCTGACTCTTCATGACCCCATTTAGGGTTTTCTTGGGCAAAGACACTGCAGTGGTTTGCCATTTCCTTCTCCAGCTCATTTCACAGATGAGGAAACTGAGGCAAACAGGATTAAGTGACTTGCTCAGGGTCACACAGCTAGTGTCTGAGGCCAGATTTGAACTCAGGAAGAGGAGCTTCCCTGACTCCAGTCCCAGCACTCTATCTACCATGCCCAAGACCATGGTGAGAGTTCCACTATACAATGCCCTTATCTAGAATGTTATTATGTTCTGTTTTGGGTGTGAGAGTTTAGGACACTGACAAACTGGACGGTGTCCAGAGGAGTATGACCAGTATGGTAAAGGACCACAAGTCATGTCGTATAAGGGTTGCTTGAACCAGGCATGCTTAGTCTTCAGAGAAGAAGGCTCAAGAGGGTCATCATAGTTGTTTTTGAATATTTGAAGGGCAACATATGGAGGAAGGATAGGTTTGTTCTCTGTGGCCCTAGAGGGCAGAACTAGGAGTAATGAGGGGAGTTACAAAGGGACCCATTTAGATTGACTGTCAGGAAGAATTGGTGCTGTCCAAGATTGGAACAGGCCAACCTGGGAAAGTTTTGGACACTCTCTCCTTGGAGATCATCAGTCAGATAGTAACTCTCAAAATCTGTGATTATAAATCTTTGCAACACACAATATAATAGAAGGAGCACTAAATTTGGATTCAGAAAAGGGGAGTTTCAATCTTACTACAAATGTGACCATAGACAAGTCACTTAACTTCTCTCTAGGCCTCAGTTTCCTTTTCTGTAAAATAAAGGAGCTGAACTAGACAATCCCTAAAGTACCTTATAGCACTAGCATTCTATGAACATATATTTTTAAATTTTCCATTATAGTCATGGAAATAAAGAAACCTTTTCCTGCCGGGGAATTCAGTTGGCTGTGGACTGGTTCAGGGAGAGAGGACACAACTACATCAAGGTCTTTGTCCCATCTTGGAGGAAGGAACTACCAAGCTCTGCTACCCCTATTTCAGGTATGTTGCTACAGATGCTTCTTCATCTTCCAGGTGCCAAGGATGGCTTCAAAAGTAGTCATGCTGATGCCTTGCAGATAAATTTACCAGCCTACAAAAAAACATCAGACCAGTATGCCATCTCTCTTGCGACATAATCTATATTTTGTTGTGAAGTAAATAGAATTATAAGATCACACAATATTAGAGATGGGAGAATACTCAGAGTTCAGCTAATACAGCCTTACTTTTGGGGAAATGGAGAAAATAGAGAGACAGAAATATAATCACGTAATCATAGAATCTCAAAGTTGAATTAGTCAACAAGCATTTTTAAGCACCAGCATTGTGCAAGAAAGCTCAGGATTTAAAGAAAGACAGAATACATGCCCTGCTCTCAAGGACCTCACAGTCTAATGGGGAAATAACATGAACAATCAAATTCAAACAAGCTATATGCAGGATCAGATCATCAACAGAGGAAATGTGTAGAACTAAAGGGCTCAGTAAAGGCTTCCCATGGAAGAGGAGATTTAAGTTGGAACTTGAAGGAAGTCAGGAGGTAGCGAAAAGGAGGGAACGCATGCCAGGGCATGGGAGATAGCCAGTAAAAATGCCTGGAGTGTGGAGATGGAGTGTGTTATTCAAGAAATAGCAGGGCATTCAGTGTCACTGACTCGTAGAGTACACAGAGGGGTGGAATGTCTAAGAAAGCTGAAAAGGTGGGGAGGGAAAGGAGATTATGAAGGATTTGGAATGCCAGATAGGATTTCATATTTGATTCTCTGGGGGATAGGGAGCTACTGGAATTTATTGAATAGGGAAGTGACATGGTCAGTCTTGTGCTTTAGGAAGATCAATTTAAGAGGAGACAGAGCTAGAGCTGGAAAAGACCGACTAGCAGGCTATTACAATTACAATAATACAATCTTACATGGGCTGATCAGTGCCTGCACCAGAATGGTGGCAGTGTCAGAGCAGAGGAAGGGGCATATACAACAGAAGTTGTGAAGGTAAAATCTACAGGCTTTGGCAACAGATTGGATATAATAAGTGAAAGAGAGTAAAATATTGAAAATGGTACCAAAAGTTCAAGCCTGTGTAACTGAGCAGATGGTGGTATCCACCAGAGGATTAGGGAAGTTAGGAAAATGAGAGGGTTTAGGGAAAACATGGTGAGTTTAGATGCCTATGGGACATCCAGTTCAAGATGTCTGGTAGGTAATTGGAAAAGGCCTTAGAAGCAATCTAATTCAGACTGTGTCCTATCGTCCACTGACAAATGACCATCTAGCCTTGACTTCAAAATCTTTTGTGGCACAGAGGGAGAAGCTCATGTTCTGAGGCATTTCAGTTCACTTTGGGTTAATTCTAATCCTTGTGAAAAGTCTTCACCACACATAAAGTCTCTGTCTGCTTGCTGGAACTAAGCTGCTTTGTTCTTAGTTCCAAGAAAAGTAAGTCTCATTCCTCTCCCATGTAATGTCCTTTTAAGTGTTTGATGGCACTTAACATGGTCCTGCTTTGTTCTAGATTGAAGATTCTCAGTTCCATCAAGCAGTCCTTTTTTGGGATATAGTCTCCAGTTCTCTCACCAACATAGCTGCCCTTTTCTGGCTTGGTTCTAATTTATCTAGGTCTTCTTAAAATGTGGTACCCAGAACTGAATAAAATATACCCGCTGTGTTCTGACCAGAGAACAGTACAGTGGAATTATCAGCCACTTCTTATGGCTCTGTGCCTTTCAATGGGACCCAAGAGATCATTAGTCTTTTTGACTTGGCTTGCTATACTTTTAACTCATTGAACTTGTAGGCCATTAAAACCCCCAGATCTTTTTTAACCAGTGTTATTTTGTTACACTTCAATCCTCCTGTATTTGTAAAGTGGATTTTTTTAACCCAAGTAGAGAATTTTTCTTCCATATCATCATATTTCATCTTCTTATATTTGGTCTGTTGTTCTAGTTTGCCAAGCTCTTTATAGATACCTAACCATCATGTAAACTATTCCTCCTCATTTTATGTAATTTTCAAATTCAGCAAATACTTTCTTATATATAAGGTGTATATGATGTAAACATAGGTAAGTACATAGTTAGGTGTAAAATAAACTTATTTTCTTATTTGTTTTGTGTCTTCTTCCAAGCCAGTGACAAAAATGACACAGGGGCATTCCCATAGGGACCTCCTTCCAAATTTACCTTGGCCCCACTAAAAACAATAAAAATTAGCTAGCATTTACATAGTGCTTTAAAGTTTGTAATTAAAAAAAATTTTTTTTACAAACATTCTCTCTTTTTATGCTCACAGCAACCATCGGAAGTAAGTGTTATAATCATCCCCAATCTACAGATGAGGAAACTGAGTCAGACAGAAGTTAAGTGACTTACCCCGGGTCATACAGATAGTAAGTTTGAACTCAGGTCTTCCTAACTCCTGACTTCCTGACTCAGTACTCTGTCCACTGAACCACCTAGTTGCCCTTTAATAATTATTCCTTGAGTCTGATCACTCAATCAGCTCCGATTCCACCTAGTTGGGTGTATTAAGTGAATACTGTTTTCAAGCTCTTATCTCTCCATCTAATGCTCAAGTTTGCATATTGTTGTTGTTCAGTCATTTCAGTCGTGTCCAATGGGGTCTTCATGACCTAGCTCATTTTACAGATGAGGAAACTGAGGCAAACAGGGTTAACAGCTAGTAAGTGTCAACTATGTAAGTTTTGCATGAAAGACTGTGAAATGCTTTGCTGAAAACTATCCTACAATGTCTATAGAATTTCCCTGTTCTATCTGTCAGAAAAAGAAATCTGGCATAAACTACTTAACATATCGTCATTCTGACCTTGCCAAAGAAACAGAGGACCTAGGGAGAGATTACATGGTTAGTTCAAAGTTCCATAAAATCACCATGTTTTATCCCCAGTAACCTATTAATTGTTTATACAGCTGAACAGCTGGCTCTGGGCAGGGTTGTTCTATTTACATATAAACACAGCTCAAGGGTTTTGTGACCCCAGGAGGAATGAGTGAAGGGATATTCTCCGGAGAAAGGAAGATTAGGGGCAAGTACTATTTTTCTTCAAGCTTTTTAAGGTCTGTCATGTGGAAATGGGGATGGAACTAGGATCCAACAGGGAAGCAGGGAGTGGATTTCTGCTCACCCTAAGAAAGCACTTAATGATAGAAGTAATTTTGTGCATTTGCACGGTGCTTTTCAGCTTTCCAAGAGCTTTTGCATACACTTTTTTTATTTGATGCTCACAGAAACTAAAGTAGGTAGGGCAGGTGTTATTACTCCTGTTTTACATATAAAAATTTGAGGCTGAGAAAGGTTATATCTGGCTCATCTTAGGTCAAAGGACTAATTAAGTGGTGGAGACAGGACTAGAGCCAGGTCTTCTGACTCTCAGGCCAAGTGCTCCTTTCATTATGACAATTAGAGTGGGCTGATCAACAGTCCACGGAAAGGCTTAAGCAGAAGCCAGTGACAGATGGCAGACGTTTTGTGGTCCCTTTCCACCTCTGAGGTTCTGATTTTTTTTTCCTTATCAGATATTATACTTTGGACTCTTGGCTTCCTGTAGGCCGGAAAAGAGCCCTCTTGTAATGGAGCTGTGGGTAAATTCAGAGGAAGTTAAAAATCAAAACCCTTGGGGCCTGCAGGGTGGGGGAAAGGAGGGCAGAGTGGGTGATACTTTCATTTGCTTGAAGTAATTCAGCTGGTAACCCTGTACACTTGGGGTTCAGTTTTCTTTTGTGCTTTTCTGTATTCTTCCTTCTGCTAAATTCTCTGACCTTCATAGTGACTTAAGGGGGAAGCGACTCCTTTGGGAAATGAAGCTCACTTTAGGATATATGAAAACTACCTCTTTGTGTATGTATGTGCATCAAGAGTGTATGTGTATTCATACTTATGTATATTTACATATATTCACACACATATACATATAGAGAGACAGAGTGAGAAAGACATACACACAGAGACAGAGAGAGAGTGAAAGAAGAAGAGGGGGGCACATGGCATAGTGGATAGAGAATTGTGTGGTTTGTCCTTCGTTCTCAAGGAGGACCATGACATCAGGGAGATAATGCTGTGGTTTGCAATTGAATTTGACTCAAGCAAGGGTGGGCTGTGCAAAGTCACCAGCCTCACTTTCTCCTCCAGGGCCATTTGGGTACGGGCCAGATATTGATTAGGATGACTGGAGATGTCTCAGGATGTAGTGGGGGACATTAACCTTGTTAAGCTAAGGTCTTTTCAAGTTCTCACTTTGAGTGAGGCAATGCCCTTTCAGTGAATAGGTCTCTTTAAGAAGTGAGTCAAAGATATAGAATAGGTTTCACAGCAAGAAGTCCTGAGTTCAAGTCCCAGCTTTGATATTCTGTGACCCTTTAAAAAAAATTTTTTTATCAAAGTTATTGAACAACTCTGTGTTCTCTATAAGGCTATAATCTGCAGAGAAGGTGCATCAAGAAGTTCCTAATGCCATTGGAATTATTGTTTTGATCCCTCTTAGCTCTATTTATATCTGTATCTTAAGAGAGGAGGGAGGAATGGGAGAGAGAGAGAAACTAGTCCTGGGATTTCATTGGTTTACAGAGCTCCCATGTGAAGAAACTCCCTTTATCAGTGCAACTTGGTACTTCTTCTGACAATTATAGCCTTAGAGAGTTACCCAGTATGTGTCAGAGGTAGGGCTTGTACCCAGGTCTTCCTGGCTAGGAGGATGACCCTCTATCCAATATGTTATGGTACAGTGTTATGCACACACGTATAGAAATTATTCTAACAACTTTATAAGGAAAAAAGACTGTAGAATAGTGTGAAGAGTGTTGGACTTGTAGTCAAGAGATCTGTATTAGAATCAAAACTTTAAAATGCATGTTTTTTTTTTCCGGGGAGTGTCATGAATTCCGATTTTTCCCTCCTCTGTTTTCAGAACAACATATACTCGAGGATCTGGAAAAGCAGGCGGTTCTGGTGTACACCCCATCTCGAAAGGTCAATGGTAAACGGGTGGTCTGCTACGATGACCGCTACATCGTGAAGGTGGCCCACGAGAAGGACGGCATCATCGTCTCTAATGACAACTACCGGGACCTCCAGAGTGAGAACCCGCAGTGGAAGTGGTTCATCGAGCACAGACTGCTTATGTTCTCCTTTGTCAATGACAGGCATGTGTGGGGAAGGATCCCGGGTAGCTAACGGTAGTTCAGGGAGAGCAGTGGAGAGCATTGTCAGAAGTCCCAAGGTCCTATTTCTAATCCAGGCTCAGACACTGAGTCCCTGTGTGGTTTCGGTTTCCTCACCTGTAATTATAATCTGGTAACAATAGCACCTACTTCCCAGGGTCCTTGTGAGGATCAAATGAGATAATATTTGTAAAGTACTTAGCCTCACGCTTGGCACACAGAAGGTGGCACAATGGATAGAACCTGGCCTCAAGTCAGAAAGACCTGAGTTCAAATCTGTTCTCAGACACTCACTAGCCGTGTGACCCTGGACAAGTCACTTAACCCGTTTGCCTCAGTTTTCTCATCTATAAAATAAACTGGAGAGGAAGATGGCAAACCACTCCAATTTCTTTGCCAAGAAAACCCCAAATGGGGTCATGAAGACTCAGAGGTGACTGAAAAAACAATGGACAAGAGCTAAGAGTGTAAAGGAAAATGAAAGGAAACAAGTAAGAAGACACAGAAGGAGCCTAGTGCTAGGAATGAAAAAGAAGGGGAAGGAAGACTTTCCTTCTGTTTTCTCCTGATTGAGCTAGGAAATAGCTTGTTTCTATGCTCTAGGGAAGGGTTATTAATCTGGGGTCTGTGAATTTGTTCTAAAAATTTTTTTCTATAGCTTTATTTTAGTAGAAGTGGTTCCTTCATAATCCTATATATTTTATGTGTTTAAAAATGTCATTCTGAAAAGGAGTCCTTAGGCTTTCCCAGACTACCAAAGAGGGCCATGACACTAACAGAATAAATAAAACGAGGTGAGGCACCTCTGTTTGAGGGTATGGCCTGGACTTTGAGAAATGAGAGCTACTCCTCTTGCATTGGCCCCCAATCTTACTGGTATTAGAAATTTTGGGGACAAAACTCCCTCTACCCATGCGGATCTATACCTACTCTACAACCTAGTGTCCTAGAGCATTGCTTGGGACACAGAGAGGTGAAGTCACTTGCCCAGGGTCACACAGTCAGAGGCTAGTCAGAGGCCTGGCTTCAAACCATGTTTTTCACATGCCGAGACTGGCTCTTTATCACTCCATGTTGCCTCATATTATTAATTGGTCACCCAGTCTTAGTGCCTTCCTCTAAAATCTGTTGTGAGTATTATCTCCATTTTATATATCATGAAACTAGAGGCCCACAGAAGTTAGTGGTCATGTGACTAGGTAGTGACTAAAGCAGGATTCAAATGCAGGTCTTCTGAGGCCAAATGAAAAGCTCTTTCTTCCACACCACACTGTGCTTGTGTTTCATGCTTCTGATTGGGAAACTGGGATAAGATTATAGATATGGTGTAGCCACTCTCCAGAGATACTGGGGGAGTAGAAAACAGATTCAAAATCACTTTCTTAGAAGCCTAGATTTCAACAAATCATTCGACGGGGTCTTCTTTGTTGTCCTTGAGGATGAGATGGAGACATGAGGGCCAGTATAATGAAGTAGTTACAGTGTAGTATGGTAGTTATAGTGTAAGTAGTTATAGTATAGTGTAGTATGCTATCTTATTAAGTATACTGTAGTATAGTAACTAATATACTAAGTATACTGTAGTATAGTATACTATAAGTAGTTATAGTATAGTATGCTACAAGTATACTATAGTACTAAGCATACTATGCTATAGTATATTAAGTATACTATAAATAGTTATAGTATAGTTAAGTAGATTCAGAACTAGTTGAATGACCAGCCAGGAGTGGGGAACTTGCAGCCTCGAGGTCGCATGTGGCTCTTTAGGTCCTCAAGTGTAGCCCTTTGACTGAAGTCAAACCTCACAGAACAAATCCCCTTAATAAAAGGATTTGTTCCCTAAAACTTGGATTGGGTGAAAAGGCCACACCCAAGGACCTAAAGGACCACATGTGGCCTCAAGGCTGCTGGTTCTCCACCCCTGGATCAGACCCAAAGAATGGTCATTAATGGGGTCAATGTTAACTTGGAGGAGGTCTCTAGGAGAGTGCCTCAGGATCTATCTTCCAATGACTTCTTAGTATTTTTGTTTATGCCTTAGGTCTCCCTAGGGAGATGGAAGGAGAAGCTTCATTGCTGTTTGGGTTGGGTCACTTCCCACAAGCCAGGGCAGGCACAGTCTGGGAGGTCAAGTCAGTGAGGAGGGAGCTACCACTCTGCTTCTCTCTGCTTTACCTTAGCCCCTGTGCTTCTGGGCACCTGAAGATGAAGGGCTGCCCCCTAAACCATAGGGCAGATATTTAGTTGCTTTCTGGGGTAGTCAAATTCAGCCTCTCTCCTATTTCCACATATGCGTAGCCACAGGTTCCCACTGCCCAGTTCCAGCCCAGAGGAATCTGGCCAGTCTTAGTGCTTTGAGTGCCAACAAATCCTCACTGTTGCCTAAAGAACCATGACGACTCCTGGACTGGTGACAGCATCTTGGTTAGGGTCCAAGTCCGTCTGACACAACTGATCCCTGTACGGGACCTGTCATCTCCCTCACTGCCAGGATGCCGTGCCCGCCTGCCCTCCCGCCTGCCTGGGCGAGAAGGAACTCCATCCCAGAGTCCTCGGCACGGCCCTAGCGGGCTCTTGGCACTGTTTCCCAGGGCCCAGGAGAGAGAGTTCAGGAGGCAAGGCCTTTGGTCACTGAGAATAACCGTGGCAAGCCACTTCCCAGATTCTTGGTTAGAGTCCAACGTTCAGAAGCTCTGTGTACAGTTGGTAGTCTGAGCAACCAGAGTCCAACACTGGAACATGCAGCCTCCAGGCCTGGGGTGATCTATAGACTCTTTCCAATGGACTCCTTGGAGGGGAATTTCAATCTGAACTGTATTATATATTTTTTTAACTTATTTGGAATTAGTGACCCACCTGACCCAGCTTTTCCTTAACCAGGAAATGTGCTCTGGGGACAAATTTGCATTCATCCAGGTAGTAGGGAGAAGTTTCCATCAGCTGCAATTCATTCCGCCTTTGAAAGGTGATTGCTGAGAATATATGTTATTGCCTGGGCGCACATAGGGAGAAGTCCACTTCCCCATTTGGCAGGGCAAGTGAGCCATGAACGTTCAGATCGGGGGCGATTCAGCCAATAAAGATGAGAAGCCAAAACCAGACGCAGAAAAAACTCAGGAAATAAATTCATCCTGCAGGCAGAGCGCTAGACACCACAGACAGTACTTCTGGATAAGTGTTCCCCCTTGCCCACTTTATGTTTCAACCAAATCATCTTACTTAATGGTCCTCAAATGTGCCATGAATTTCCCCATTTCTGGGTCTCTGCTCCTGCTCTTCCCACCATCTGCCCATGCCCCTTTTGTTCCACCCTCCAGTCCTGTATTTGAGCATCAGCTCTGTGCTCTGGACTGTAGGGAATATAAGAAAATAAATATCCGGCCCCTAGTGCCTGGTCTCTTACAGGAGTTTGGAAACCTCCCTGAAATGGAGTGCAAGCTTTGTGGAGCTTGGCATAGCCCTTGGAGACGATGCTGGGGTGACTGCCTGGGTAGAGTGGAACACACTGATCCAGGAGTCAAAATACCTGGGCCTGACTCTCTCCCTAATTAGCTCTGTGTCCTTGGGCAAGTCAAGTGTCTAAACTTTTCTTTGACCTTAGTTTCTTCATCTCTTGTCTATAAAGGAGTCTGGCCTAGAAGATCTCCAAGGTCTCTCACATCTTTAACATTCTATGAGTCTATAACCCTATCAAATGGCTTTTTTGGGGGCTACCTGTCTTGTGGCCCCAAACTCTGAGCTGCCAAGGCCCCAGACATTTCATGTGGTTTAGAATCTGTGAGGGGAGTTGAGTTACTTTTTCCATTACTCGCAGACGGTGCCTATTGAAACCAGTGATTCATTTGTTTTCAGAGAGGTCTCTTGCTCTCTCCTGGGACATGCACCCATGTGTCAGCCCTCTGCCTCAGGTCTGCCTGACACCCACGTCCATCCCTGTGGCAGGCAGGGGCCTCTGCCCCAGGGACCTCAGCACCCAGGAGGTGTGAGGGGAACATCTTCCTCCCATAGGCATTCTTTGTCTGAGGAGAGTAGTGAAGAGGAAGCAGATGAAAGGGGCTCTGGGAAGGCAGCTAGCTCCCTCAGGTGCTATTTGGGGATTTACCCTGCTTTGGTTCTCTGTCTGTGATGAAGAGGTGGGAATATCCAAGAACAACAGCATTCATATTTCTATTGCACTTCAAGGTGTACACAAATTGTCCTCACAACAACCCCTGAGAGAGATAGTGCAGAAATAGTCCCCCTCCTCTTTTTCCAAATGGGGACACCGAGGCTTGGAAAGGCAGTGGTCTGCCCATGATCACATGGCTAGTGGGTGTTAGAACTGGGGCTTGGACACAGGTTTTCTGATGAATCTACCAGGGGTGCAGAGCCTATGGCCTCAAGGCCACATGTGGCCCTCTATGTCCTTGAGTGTGGCCCTTTGACTAAGGCCAAGCTTTACAGAACAAATCCTTTTATTAAGGGGATTTATCTGTGAAGTTTGAATTTAGTCAAAAGACTGCACGTGAGGATCTGGAGGGCCACATGTGGCCTTGAGGCCTCAGGTTGCCCACCCCTGGCTGATCCTCATTCTGGACTCATCTCTTACAAAAATTAGGTCGATTCCCTGTGTTCTGTGCCTAGCCTGTCTGCCTTTGCCCCCTTCTTCTACTTTCTGTTTCGACCAAATCAGATTACTTGATGTTCCCAAATGGACCACCTGCTTTCCCATTTCTGGGTCTTGGCTTATGTTGTTCTTTTTACCTATAACACCCTTCAGCATTCCATCCCACCTACTAGAATTCTCCTTGTCCTTCAGAGTCTAGAGTAACTGTTACCTCCTCCATGAAGCTTTCCCTGATTTTCTCACCTCTTCTCTTTCCCTCCCCCAGCCAGAAGGGAAGCCTCCTTCCTCAGTTTTCCCATAGCCCTTCCTACTTTTCCTAGAACTCTTCTCCCATATTGCACTGTAGCATAGTTATTTGGGTACAGATTGTCTTTCTTCTGCTAGAGTGGAATTTTCTTGAGAGCACGAAATGAGACCAATTCCTAGTTGTCTCCTCCCCAACGTGCCTAGCACCGTGCTTTGTACATAGTGGATACTCACTCTGTCTGCCTTATAGGTTTGTTGTGAGGGAAGAAGAGCAAAGCTTTACAGAGCTAGAGAGACGGGAGGTGTTTTCGTAGTAAACCAGCACATTCCTTCAGAATCTTAGAAGGATGTTGAGGAATGAACCACACTGAGCCTGTTTCCCTGGGGATGACCGCTCTCCTGTTTTCCAGATTCATGCCTCCTGATGATCCTCTGGGCCGTCACGGACCAACTCTGAATAATTTTCTTAGCAAAAAGCCAAAGCCTCCCCAGCCCTCCTGGCAGCGCTGCCCCTATGGTAGGTCTTACCCTTTGCCCCCTGTGGCTGGTTCGGAGACAATTTTTTTTTGTGGGGACTTGAGTGAGCTTGTGAAGTGACAAGGAAAGTCATGAACAAAAAGGGGATGTTGGAGGCACTTTGTTTTTAGAATCTCTCAAGCCAGGGATGGGGACCCTGTGGCCTTGAAGCCTTCTAGGTCTTTGGGGGCAGCCTTTTGACTGAACTGAAATTTTACAGACCAAATCTTGTCATTAAGGGGATGTGTTCTGTGAAATCTGGATTCAGTCAAAGGGTTGCCCTTGAGGATCTAGAGGGCCACATGTGGCCTCAGGGCTGCAGGTTCCCCACCCCTGTCCCAAGCTCTTCCGGGGGTGTTCCTTTTCCCTGTCTGTCCTCCTACTCTGGTGCTGTCCCCTCCTCCGCTTCCTCCCTCAACCTCCCCCCCACCCCTGCCCCAACTGCTTCTCACAGTCTCTTGTTGTGGAGGAAAGGGATATTGGTGAGCTCCCACATGTGGGTCTTAATGGGTCCCCCTTTCAGAAATAGGTACATGTGAAGAGGGCTTCAGGGGGAAGGCAAGGCTTAGCACTGGTTACTGGGAGAATTTCAGGTATTGGTGGGGGGAGTCAATCTCTATCATGGAGGGCTGCAATCTCAATCGGTCCAACTGTCATGGCTACTTCAGGTCTCATCAGCACAGATCGTGGCTGCTTGCAGAATGACCATTTCGAGGAAGGGGCCATGCTGACTCCATGTTAGGGTGGGTAGGGGAGGCCTTGAAGTTCAGATCATAGCCCGGAAGCAACTGCCACTCAGTCAAGAAATATATATTAGGCACCTACTATGTTCTAGAGGGTAGGTTGGTGGCAAAGTGGATAGAGCACCATGCCTGTAGTCAGGAAGACTGGGTTCAAATCTGGCCTGACACAATTATATGTGATCCTGGGCAAGTCCCTTAACCCTGTTTGCTTTAGTTTCCTCATCTGTAAAATGGGCTGGAGAAGGAAATGGAAAACCTCTCCAGTGTCTTTACCAAGAAAACCCCCAAAAGGGGTCATGCAGAGTTGGACATGACTGAAAATGACTGAAAAAAAAAAAAGGTTCCAGATACTTGAATACCCTGCTAGGTGCTGGGAATACAAAGACCAAAAAAAAAAAATACAAAATATAAATCAATCTTTGCCCTCAAGGAGCTTACATTCTGTAAGGGAAAACAATTTGTACAAATAAAAGAATGTACTAAATATATACGAATAAAATGCAAGGTAATTTCAGTGGGCAGGCCCTAGTGGCTGGTTGTACAAGGTTTGACCCTGTCTGTATGGTCTTTGTGACCACTGGGCCAGGAGGAGTGGCTCTTTCCGTGGTATCCAACTCACTGGATGCTGAGACCACCCTGAGTCCTTAGGCAGTGAGAACAGAATGATTGATGGATCTCTTTGGAACATGTGTGCATACTGAATACAGTCAGCTTCCACACAGATCCCTCCTCCCAGGCCTTCCCACACACATACCACCAATTCTGCTCAATCCAGGTCTGCCTGTCATAGCCATGGTGCCTGCAGGGTACCATGGGAAGAGAGCAGTAATTATTCACCCACCCAATGGGCCTGGGCTGACTTAAGAAGTAGAATTTTGCTCTATGACAGTTCACAGGACTTGCCATGGCCTTGCCTCATTGTAGGATGGTTCAAGACCTGAAATTTCAGACCAGAGGAAAAGGCAGTGGGGCTAACTCAAAGCAGCAGTGAAAGGACCTGAATCCATCCTTGACCCATCCTTTTGTGGGCTGACTCTTGTCTTCCCCTCCTTGCAGGCAGGAAATGTACCTACGGCAGTAAGTGTAAATTCTACCACCCAGAGAGACTGCATCAAATCCAGCTGTCAGTGGCGGATGAGCTTCGAGCCAAGACCAGGACCTTGCCGGGGTCAGAGGAGGAGCAGCTGAGACCCAGCATGAAGACTGGGCCAGTTTCCTCCCTGTCTAGCCCCAGCCTGAGCACAGAAGGACCTTGGAATCCCAGGGGAAGCATCAGTAACTACAGTAGCCGAAACAGCAGCCCAGGCTCCAGTTGGACAGAAGAGAGAGTTTCTTCTGTGGAGGAGAGCTTTAAGGGAACTCTGGCCAGGACCTGGGAGGACTGCACTCAGGAGGGGCAGAACATTGAGAGTGGCTTTCCACATGACTACCTAGCAGGAGATATCAGGTTCTTGGAAAGCCAGTTTTCCCGATTGGCATTTAGTGATGATCTGTATGGTTCTGGCTTACATACTGGCATCACAACTTCCAGGATTCAGAGTGGGATGAGCACTTTATACCAGGGCTGCAACCTCAATCACTCCAGCTGCCATGGCCATGTCACGTCTCATCAGCACAGCTTGGGTTGTAACTGCTTGAGGAACGATCACTTCCAGGAAGGGGCCATGCCAGCTCCTTATGCTTCCAGACACCTGACGATCAGAGGGTCTTACTGTAATGGTACTAGGGAGCCAGGCCCAGCCCTGCAGAAGACTTTTACCCCGAATAACCACATACCCAAATCAGATCTGCAGCAGCCCCAGCAGCAGGCTGTATACTGCTCTCACCCTCCCACTCGGGATCCATTTTCCCATCCCACCCAACCCGATGAGACCTGGAGCATAGAGCAAGTACCCAAGCAATCACCTGGTCCATCCTTTTGGGGGCACTCCAGCTGGGGAAACCATCCCTTTGGGAGAGCAGATAGTTATCTACACTCTTCTGAATATAAATACCCCCCCTTGGATTCAGGCACTGGAGAGCGCGCCCACCTTCGGACAGCCCTGTGTAACATCTTCCCCCAGGATGAGGTGGACCAAGTCATGTCCTTGTTCCCCGACCTTGTGGATATCTCTAGTCTGATATTACTCATCGAGAAAAACCGTCGGCTTTGTCCGTGAGTTGGAAACCTATGAGAACTTAGAGCAGCACATGTGCCTGTGGCATCCCCAAAATCCTTTGGACTGTGAAGTTTTGGGGGCTGGAGCTGCAAACCTACTGAAAGCAACTCACAGTGGCACAATTGACATTTCCTATTGTGAGGATAGGGGTATGGTAGGGGTCCCTTGTCTCTAGGCAGGGTAACATCTAAGCTTTCCCAATGCACATGGAGATCAGGTCAAGGAAGACAAGGAAAGATATTCCATTACTGAGTTTGCCACACTCCTGCTGCCATTTGCGTATTTTCTGAATGAAGGTAACAGAATCTAAGAGCTGGAAAAGACCTCAGAGGTCCCCTAGTCTAAGCCTCTACCTGAGCAAGAATCCAAAAGGGATTTCCTATTTTTTGGAGGGGGAGGAGGCAATTGGGGTTAAGTGACTTGCCCAGGGTCACACAGATAGTACATGTCTGAGGCTGGATTTGAACTCAGGTCCTCTTGACTCCAAGGCTGGTACTCTATGTACTGCATCACCTAGTTGCCTCTGGGATTTCCTGTTAAAGCATCCTTAATAAATAAGCATTCAGATTTTGCTTGAAGATCTCCATTGAGGGGGTAACCAACCCACATCTTCTCAAGGCAACCCATTCTGCTTTGGAATGGAGCAGAATTTATTATTAGGAAGTTAGTGGGTTTTGTTCTTGTTGCTGTTTTACCATTTCTACCTCCTGCTCCTGGCCCCGTGGGGCCAAGAAGAATAATTCTGATCCAGGAATTCTTCACCTGGGGTCTGTGAACTTAAGAAAAAAATATCTGAAGATTATTTAAATATAATTGGGCTCCTTTGCAATTGTAGTTTTAAAAAAAATTTATGCATTTAAAAATATTGTTTTGACAAGGGATCTCTATGTTTCCCTGGACTGCTAAAAGGGTCCATGACACAATAAATATTAAGAACCTTTGATCCAGTCCCTTTTCTATATGACAGCCCCTTAAATATATGAAGATAGCTTTACATTAATAGGAGTATAGATTTAGGACTGAAAGGGACCTTAGGGTCTATCAAATCCAACCTTCTCATTTTACATATGAGGAAACTGAGTCACAAAGCAGTTAAAGTGACTTGCCCAAGGTCACACAAGTAGAAGGGACAGTGCCAGGGTTCCAACCCAAGATATCTGATACCAAACCTAGCCCTCTCCACTAAACCATGCTTCTTCAACATCCCCCTCTAATGCTCTTCTTCTTGAGGCTAACCCACCCCCTTTTCCTCTTATGACATGACTTTTCAAACTTTCATCATCCTGGTTGCCCCTTTCCAGATGTGTTCCAGCTTTTCTATGTCCTTAAAATATGGCAGCTATCACAGAATTCTCCTTTACTCATAGCCCTTAGTAGCATATCATTAGGAGGTAATGATATCCTACCACCCTTTACCTAGAAATAGATAGGGCTTGGAGTCAGGTTGGACCTGCATTCAAATCTGGCTTCAGATTCTTAACTGGATCTATGACCCTGCAAGTCACTTAATTTCTCTTGGCCTCAGTGTCCCCACCTGTAAAATGGGAATGATAATAGCCCCTACCTCCTAGGGGTTGTTGTGAGGAATAAATGTGACAAGTTTAAAGTGCTTCACAAACCTTAAAACGCAGCACAAATGCTGGCTATTACTTTTTGTCTGCTACATCGCCCTGTTGAATTGATGCTGGATTTGCAGGCCACAGAGATTTCACACACACACACACACACACACACACACACACACACACACACACACACACACACCCAGAGGTGAACACTGGCCAAATCCCATTCCAGGAAGCCCCAAGAGGCAGTCCAGATGTTTTCCTTGGCCTGGAATCTTATTTTTATTAAATAATATTTTATTGTGCAGAGATTCTACTTTATTTGCTATTGTCTTGTTGTTAAACAGGTGACTTCTAAGCCTTCTCTATGAGTGAAATTCCAAATTCATTCACTTTTCTCCATTTTAGCCTGTTCCTCAGTTGGTTTCTCTACAGCTTCATGACTCTCTGGGCTTCAGTGTCTTTACCTCTGAAATGGGGGGATTGGATTAGGCGACCTTTTGGGTTTCTCCTAATTCTGACTCTGTGACCTTCCTGAATTTAGCACAGTGCCAGGCACATAGGTACTTAACACATACCTGGTTGATTGATTGGTACAGTTGGAGGATGACCTGTATTTGCAGACTTGTTATGTATCTCTACATTAACCATTCTCTCATATTCAAAGTTGGCTTTTCTTCACATTGTGATCAGAACCAGTTATTTCTATTTTTCATAGGATCTTTTGCTAGAGTAAAGTCCAAAGTCTTCACCATCCCCTGTGTTCTTTCTGGAAACAGTAATGGGATACCCATTTTGTAGCAGAGGACCAGAGGACCACTGACTGCCTAGGGACACCAAGCTAAACCAGCTGGACTAGAATATTGCCCTTTGGCCTCTTTGCTATCCTACAATTGCCTTTTATATTGGGGAGAAGAAAAGAGTCCCATAAAAGATAAAGCAGCACTTTCCACTTCTGCCCTGAAAGGTATGCATGGTCACAAGGCAAGGAGCCGCTTCATCCAAGATGCCTCACACAAGCCACAGTTCTAGTTGGTACAGGTGTTGACTTTTAGCAAATGTTCTCTCTATCCAGTGTCTAAAGGTTCCAGCCCCATGGCCTGGCAGGATGGGCAGGTCCACAGCAGCAGGTAAATTACCCCCCTGTCATTTCTTGTGATTGCTGAAGCTTTAGAGGTTCTAGTTTCCCAAGGAGATTAGACCTGGGGCAATATGCAGGGACAAAGGGCAGTCCATTCCCATTTACTGTTATGGGCCTAGTGTTCATGGTAACAGTACAGTGTGTTACTCTAAAAAAATCTATTTCCCAGACCTCTTTTATGAATCCTGTGAATATAACTAGTTGTAAAATCCTGTGATGTGATGCTGTATCTTCCTGTTGATGGTAAAACATTGAGTCTGAATCCTTGGCACCTAAAAGCACATTTATCATTTTCTGAGCCTAGTTTGAGTCAGAATTGACTTCTTCATACTTCTGTCCTACCTAAATAAAAAGAACAAAACAAAAACTGACCTGTAGACACATATTCAATTTACATTGTTACTTGGGACTGAGAGTACAAGATGCCCACATACTTATTGTGTTGTCTGTAAAAAATAAAATCACTTCAGTAGAGCAGAAGGCCCTCCTTTTCCAATACACATATCAAAAATCATGTTAAGATTGCTTAAAAGATATGATAACAGAAATAACTTTATTTGCCAACCCTCTAATTATTAATATCAAATAGGAAGGTAGATGTTTGCCAAAGATGTTCCTGTCATTGACAATGTCTAGTGCAGAGACCAATCAAAGAAAGAATCCTTATAGATCCGGGATTCTTATCCTGGACCTGTGAACTTGGATGGGAAAAAATTACATCTTTATAGTTACTCCTTCCATATCACAAATTTGCCCATCATGGTTTCGATATCTAGCAGGTCAGCATAAGAAATTAAATGGTAATTTTGCAGAAACCGCAGATGACATGTAAAGGCCAGCAGATGACACAGAAATAGTTTAAAACTCAGAAATACATAAAATATATGTATGGTATTGTATAATATTAACATATTTTATATTTAATACTATAATAATTCAGACTTCTTCTCTGGTGTGAAGGGAGAGCCAAAACATTTTATGTGGATTTTCCAGTTTGTGGGGGCATTGCACCCCTAACCTCCACTATGTGGAGGGGATAACTATATTTCAATGTAACTACTTTTCTTTGCAATCCCATGTATTTTATGTTATACCCTTAAAAGCATGCTTCTGAGAAGGGTTCTATAGGATTCGTCAGACTACATGAAGGTCCGTGAAACAAACCCCTTAAGAACTCCTGCCATAGAGTCCTCCAACTTCTCCTTTTTGGTGGATGGTACCATACTGATTGGATCAAGTCCTGGAACATTACAGAGGCCTAATGAAAGCTGTAATAACAGAGTTTGGCTTAACTAGCCACACAGGAAAGACCAAGTGAGTGAAGACTGCCTATTCTTCAGACCGTGAGATATAGTTAGACAGCCAACCTCTAATACTCATCCTCCAGTGTATTCTTCATAGATAGGCACCGCCATGATTTGGACCCTAAAACTAAGGAAGAAGTGAAGCAAGTTAAATTGCTTTGGGGAAATGACAAAGTTCTTCTAATGAATCCAAGGTTCTCCTTGAAACAAAACCCCACCTTTCTAATACCAGCATTCTGCAGGTGATGTCCTAGTCATGTAACACTAAAGTCTCCAAAGAGAGACTGAGACTGAGGATTACCCCAAAGGGCAATGGAGTGGTGCTTGGTGGGCATAAGCAGGTTACGACACATTACAAACAGGAAATTATGAAAAAGTACTATGAAGGAAGCTATCAAAGATATTTTTGAGTCAAAAAGAAGAGAGGTTGGTTGTGTGGTGAGAGAGAAAGGTAGATAACCAACCTGTGTGTTCTGATGGCACATTATCAGAGCATAAAAATTCAAGAAGGTCCCCAGGAGGTTGACTGGTCCCCTGTTGGTATTCACTTTGTCCAAAGTCACACAATTAGCAAGGGTCAGAGAAAGATTCAAACCAGTGTGGTGAAGTGGGAAAGTGATATGGGAAGACTTGAGACCAAGAGTCATACAGGACAGGGAGGCATAGGGAATTGTGATCAGCATCATAGGGGGAGGGTATACCTGCATCCTGAGGTCACAAATACATTGGGCCATTAGGGAACTTTAGGACCAATGAATTTGGTTTTCCTAGATAAATACTGTGAAGGAAATTCAGATTTCCCCCCCCCTCTTGACCTAACTAAGGAAAGTTTCATAGATTTATAAGATCTAGACCTAGAGGTCATCTGGTCCAGCCTCCTCATTTTACAGGTGAGGAAACTGAGGCCAAGTGACATGTGCAAGCTTACACAGGTAGTAAATCAAAGCCAGAATTGAAAGCCAGGTCCTAAGATCAGGGATTTGGAGCTGGAGGGCCCTCAGAGGCCATTTAGTCTAATCTTCTGATTTTAAAGGGGAGGTAACTGTGGTCCATAGGAGTTTGCTGATTTGTCCAAGATCGTATAGGCAATTAAGTGTCAGAGGTGGGATTTGAATTTGGTCTTCCGACTTAAAATCCAGTGCTCATTTCATGACTCTTTAGCTGCCTGATCTGCTTCATATCATACAATCATTGCATGGATGGTTTGGGTTAGAAATAGTGAAACTGTCTCTTTTGAGTTGTTTGTGGGTATTTTTTGGAGGGGAAGAAAGGAGGTCAGTACTTTATTTTCCTATTATTGTTAAATTGATTTTCAGTCATGTCTGACTCTTCATGATCCCATTTGGGGTTTTCTTGGCAAAGATACTGGAGTGGTTTGCCATTTCCTTCTCCAGCTCATTTTATAGGTGAGGAAACTGAGGCAAACTGGGTTAAGTGACTTGCCCAGGGTCATACAGCTACTAAGTGTCTGAGCTCATATTCGAAAGCAGGAAGATGAGTCTTCCTGACTCTAGGCCCAGCGCTCTGTGTACTGAATCACCTAGCTGACTCTCTTGAATTTTCCTATGACTAATAATGACAAATGACATTGATACAGTGCTTTAAGGTTTGGTAAACACTTTGCATATATTATCTTATCTCTGCCTCTCAACAAGTATTACTGTTTCCATTGTACACATGAGGAAACCAGGGGTCAGAGAAGTTTAGTGCTTTGTCCAAAGTCACATAGCCAGAATAAAAGTCAGAATAAAACTCAAACCAGCAGGGTGAAGTGGTAAAGAACCTGGAGTCTCAGGATGTGTGTTCAAGTCCTGCTCCCTGGTGTGACTTTAGACAATTCACAACCTTCTTGGGCTTTAGTTTCCTTATCTGCAAAATGAGAGGATTGGGCTGGCTAGCCTCAATGGGCCCTTCCAGTTGTAGGCGTATGAGCCTAGAACTCCAGGTCCCTGCTCTTCCCAATATACCAGACTGTCACTGTCTGAGAGAAGCACACCAGAGACAAATGAACAACTTAAAAAATGCCAAGTGTCCTACCCTTTGGAGCTGTTTTCCAAAGTCTCTGTATGTCATTGTGACATGTGCCATGAATGGGCCTGGTAAAGGCGATGTCCTTCATTGTATAGATGCTTACTAGGCTTAATAAATAAAAGTAATAATTGGTTCATTCATTCATTCCTTGATGCTCACTTCTGATCTAGTCACAATCAATTCTTGGGCCCAGTTCTACCATCCTTCCCAGACACCCCCAGCTTGACCTTTGTGATGTGGGACTGAAGTCAGGGCTTAGGGCCATAGATCAGGGGCTGTTGGCCAACATTTGTTTGTGAACTTTGGGGCTGAATGCTATGGTGTGGGGCCTTGGCGGGGGATGGGGGGAGGAGGAGGATAGGAGGGTCAAGTCATGGCTGATAGGTTTTGATCCTTGAGGGCAGGGGCTGTGTTTTGTCCTTCATATTCCTAGTATTTAGGCCAGTGTCTGCTCATAGTGAGAGCTTAATAACGGCTTCAGGAGAAACAAGGAGACTTGTCCCTTGCTGAAAGTCCTGTCTGCTGCTCATGACCAGGGAAGCCTTGTTTCCCCAAGGTGTTTCATTGACAACACATACTTCAATGTCTAAATTACTTGAGATTTTACCATTTCATTTACTCCCTAAACCCATGCAGAATCCCCTTCATCCTCCCCAGCCAACTGGCCCTGGGGGTTGCTGTAGGTTCCCTCAGGGCTGGCCTGGTTTGACTGATTAGGCTGGTCTTCAGACAATGCCCACAGAGTCTTCACAGTGGAAGCCTTCCAAGGCAAGTGGGAGGGAGTAAGCAGAAGCTGGACCATGCACTGCCCGCTCCCAGGTCACCTCCACCCTGAGACAAGGCTCCAGCACTTAACGGCTCAAACATTCCTCTGCCTCTGACCCCAGAGGAGTACTGGAAAAACTTCTGCTTCCTGTTTAAACCTGCCCCACAGTCCTTAATTGCCCAACACAGGGAAACTAAAGGCTGTACTTGTCTCCACTGGTGCATTTCCTCATCTGGGACCTGCCTGGGAGGTGATTTGGGGGCAGAATTGCAAAATGTTTAATGCAGGTAGGTGGGAGGGGGGAAACACAGGCCTTGCCTGATCCTTTTCCCAAGGGGACTATTCTAGGATTCAGACAAGCATCTCTGGTTCAAACCCCTCATTTTTATGCAGAATTTATAGGATCATACAGCTGGAAGGGTCCCCAACTCTAGCTCCTCCATGTTACAGTTAAAGACACTGAGGCCCAGAGAGGTTAAAGTTATTTGTCCAGCATTGAATAACTAGTATGTGTCTGAGGTGAGATTGGAACCCAGATCTCTCTGACTCCAATGACTTCACCACACAACCTCTTATGTCAGCTGTCTCAGAAGGGCCCCAGGAGTATGGAGATAGTAAGGGGAGCACCGGAGGGAAAGAGAAACAGAGAAGATACAAAATGAAAGCATGCTGGAAGCTTAATCCTAGGGTAAAAACAGTCATATTATACCTAGGAGGACTTCTGGCATGTTTTTCAATGAATGGAATTGACCCTTAGTCTGGTGATTTGGTTAATTAGCCAGTCGATCAATAAACATTTATTAAGTGCCCATGGTTATCATTGTTGTTCACCTTTTGTCCTGGAAGAGGACCAATGGCATAACAAGGGCCTTTTCTGGATTTGTCTTAAATTGGACTTAAGTGAGGCAAAACTGAATTTAAGTGAGGCAAAATCTACACCAGTGTTTCTTCCTCCAGAGTCATCTGAGTCCAGTGGCAGGACAAAAGTCAAGCCAGACCAGGATGCAGTGGATGACCTTGGCTTTTTTAAGCTAAGGTAAAGACTTTAGCTGACACCTTAGCTTCCTGGGTCTCAGTTTGCTGGGGTAACCCCCATTCAGTGATTAAGGGCTAGGTAAGTATAGAGAAAAACAACATGAGATTAATTGGAGTGTATAAGCACCCATTAGAGAATAGGCCTAAAGCCAGGAAAGCTTGAGTTCAAATCCTACCTCTGACTCAGACTGTACTTTGTGACAAGCCAATCACCTTCTCAGATCTCCAGGTATCAAACCTCAAAAGAAAGAGGCCACGAAACTGAGCATGAGAAACCCTGTAGACTTTTCATATTGACTTAGAATATCATGTGTTAGCATTATCTGTGCCCTATCGTATTTTTATTTATTTTGTTGAAACTTTGCCAATTACATTTTAATCTTATTCAGTATGTACTCTTATCCTGCCCTGGTAGAGGATGTTTCCTCACCTGCCAGTTTCTGTACCAATAAAATCACAATTCTAGTCCTTATCTCTAACCCTACATACCAATCACTGTGCAACCCTGTGAATCCATCTTGCTGTTTTCTTCCTCCCTCAGTAATCCTCAGTTGGGTGCTGGGAGATGTTTAACAACCTACTTTATAGATAAAAAAAAGGAGAAAGAAGCAGGAGGAAGAGGAGGAAGAAGGAGGGAGGAAAAGCTAGAGGATGAAGAAGAAGGAAGAGGAGGAGGAGGAGGAAGAGGAGAAGAAAGAGAGGGAGAAGAAGAAGAAATAGGAGAAGGAGAAGGAGAAGAAGATGATAGTATTTTCTTGAAGGGGAAGAGAAGGACTTCAGGATATTTCATCAGGCTTCAGCCATGCTCAGCAGCCCTATGTTCTTTCCATCCCTGCCCTCCCATATTCAGCTTCCAAAACGATTTTAGAGGTCATTGATTTCTTTCCCTCCACATTTTACAGCTTGGAGAAAGTTAGATGACACAGTAGATGGACTATTGGACTTGGAGTCAGGAAGGCCTGAGGTTAACTCCTGTCTCAGTCATTTACTAACTGTGTAAACATGGGCAAGTCACTTAACCTCTGTCTACCTTAATTTCCTCATCTATAAAATGGGGATAATAATAGCACATACTTTACAGGGTTGTTACAAGGATCCAAGGAGTAAATGTAAAGTGCATTACCTTAGTGCTATATAAATGTTGACTATTATTAATATTATTATTTTTACTGATGAGGAAACAAAGGACCAAGGAGAATAGACTTGCTTGAAGTCATGTAATTAGTAAGTAGGGGAACCAGGCTAGGTTTTGTGACTCTTTTTCTCTTTCTGTGTGTGTGTGTGTCTTTATCTCTGTCTCTGTCTTTGTCTGTATGTCTGTCTCTGTTTCTGTTTCTCTGTCTCTCTCTTTCTCTTCTTCATCCTTAGGTGTTACTTTCAATTGTTGGTGAAAGCACCCATTTAAATCTTCTGGTGAATGTTCATTACTGGAAGTGTTCAGCTTTCTTCAGTTCCCTAAGAGAGAATCTCTAGTGATGAGGTTTACAGTTCATGTATGAAAGAATTCACTTAGACCATTTTCTCCTAACCAAAGGGAGCTTTACTGATGCAAAACCAGCACGGGTTTCCTAGCAAAAAAGTTAAGGGAGACTCCGATATTTGGGGGACTTATGCTTAGGTACAGGTTTCAGAATGATGATGTAGTTTTAGAGGATTTTATGGGGGTTGAAGATTAAAGACAGGACAGGATGAGGGAGATAGGGAATTCTTTATGGTTAAGGATTTAAGGATGGGGCAGAAGGATACAGTTTAAAAACTAAAGGACCTGGGGAACACAGGATAAGGGAGACAAAAGCAATTCATTTGGTACAGGTTCAAGATAAGGGGAAAAGGATTTTAGGGGACCTTCAGGTTACAGAATAAACTAGGGGATTCACAAAACTTGAAAAACAACCCTTGACCCTTAGGGTACTGTTTGTATCTGCATCATCTAGTACGGGACACAAGCTAGTACCTTTTCTTTGTTCTTTCTCCCACAGGAAGGTTGTCTTCTCCAGCAAAGCTCCTGGTACCTCCTGTCTATCTAGAGGTTGCAAAGCTAGAGGGAGTGGGGGGTTTGGGAGGGAGGCTGATCTGGAAGGTCCTGTGGCTAAGCTTGGTGCGATTAACATTACATGGATCTTGCAAACTCTGCTGCATGGGGCAGATGAACCCTACTATGGAACCCCTCCCAAGAGCACCTCCAGGGAGAGAGGGGAGGAAGTGGTTTTTCTGAGTCAGAAGATGACCCCATTCCCTTTGACACAGGGCTGAACTATTGTCCTCTAGAGCTGAGAGGGCTGTGAATGAAATCAAGATGGGTCAGTAGTTCAAGATCTGGGTTAACATTGGGAAATGGTGGACCCAGACTGTCACTTAGGAGTTCCAAGGTACAGTTCATGAGGCCTCTGTACTCAATAATGGAATTACAAAAATTTTTAAAGTCAGTGCTTAGAGATGCTCTGTTGGAAAGTTAGCTCGGTAAAGTGGGAAGTGTTCAAGTCTTGAGGTCAGGAGATTTGGGCTTGAGACTTCATTTTGATGTATATTAGCTATGTGACTTAGGATAAGTCATAACCTTTCTGACCCTCAATTTCCTCATTTATAAAAGAAGCATAGGGGTGGCTAGGTGGCACAGTGAATAGAGCAACAGCCCTGGAATCAGGAGGACCTGAGTTCAAATCCGGTCTCAGACATTTCACACTTACTAGCCATGTGACCTTGGGCAAGTCACTTAACCCCAACTGCCCTGCCTTCCCCCCCCCCAAAAAAGCAAAAATAAATAAATATAAAAAGAAGCATAACAATACCTGTGCTAACTACCTGACAGTGTAGTTTGAATTATTGCTTACTTGTAAAACATGTGGGTTACTAAATAGAATAGCAGATAGAAAATGGTTTTCATGCAAATACAGGATGTCTGTGAAGTTACTTCTTCAGATCTTTTTGTGTTGTCAAGTTGGGCTCCCAGACTTCGCGACTGCTTCCTTGAGGGCTCTGTGGTTAGCATGTGTGGTTGGGGGGGTACTATTTTTCTAATGCTCACAGGCCCCAATGTGTGTGCTTTCCCACATGTTTATATCAATTGATAGCAATTAATCAGTCAGAATTAATTAACTTTTTTAGAAAGGGTATATATTGAGGTAAGTATAATAAAGGGGATGGGGAAACATTTAATAGGTACCTACTATGTGTCAGGCACTGTTCTAAGCACTTGGTAAATATTATCTTGTTTGACAACCCTGGGAGGAAGGCGCTATTATTATCTGTTTTACATTTGAGGAAACTGAGTCAGAGAATGGTTAAGTGACTTACCCACATAGCTAGTAAATGCCTAAGTCTGGTCAAGGTGGGGAGAAGACCTCTCAAGATGGGGAGAAGACCCTCAAGGTTGGAAGAAGACCCCTCAAAGTGGGGGGAAGACCCCTCAAGGTGGGGAGAAGACCCCTCAAAGTGGGGAGAAGACCCCTAAAGGTGGGGAGAAGACTTCTCAAGATGGGAGAAGAGTCCTCAAGGTGGGGAAGAGACCTCTCAAGATGGGAAGAAGCCCCCTCAAGGTGGGGAGAAGACCTCTCAAGGTGGGGAGAATCTTCCTCAAGGTGGGGAGAAGCCCCCTCAAGGTGAGGAGAAGACCTCTCAAGATGGGAGAAGACCCTCAAAGTGAGGAGGAGAAGACCCCTCAAGGTGGGGAGAAGCCCCCTCAAGGTGGGGAGAAGACCTCTTAAGATGGGAGAAGACCCTCAAAGTGGGGAGAAGAGCCCTCAATGTGGGGAGTAGATGGAAGCTGAAGCACTGTCCTTCCCCACCCCCACCCACAAACAATTCCTTCTCAGGGGCTTGGCTGGAGGCTTCTAGATGTTTTAACCCTTGATTCTAAACTTCTTGATTTTATACAAACCCCATAGGGCTTGACCAAGTACATCAACCAAGCCAAACAGACCTTTTGTTATACCAATTTGAAATGCCTTGTTTAAACCAAGCCATCTAGACCTGTCTACACCTAGTTTACCTCTGGTTTATTCAATTGAGATATTTTCTCATCCAAGAAAAAATTTGGGGCATAATATCTTACATTAAGCGAGATGGCATAATCCTCTAGGTTCCTCCCCCCCCCCCCCCCTCTTCATCCTCCCCTTTCCCCATACTACTGTATTACAGGAATATCTATGTGATACAGTGACTAGATGCTGGGCCAAGAGTCAGGAAAACCTGACTTCAAATCTGGCCTTGGACGTTTACTAACTGTGTGACCCTGAGTAAGTCACTTAACTTCTGTTTGCCTTAGGTTCCTCATCTGTAAAATAGGGCTAAGAATAGCATCCACCTCCCAGGATTGTTGTGAGGATACGTACTATGTAAATGTTAGCTCTTATTATGACTACTACTCCTTGCTGCTACATTTGGGTTTCTAGAACCTGCTTGGGTCTACAGTTCAAAATCATGGCTCACCATCTTCTGTTTTTCACTCTTCCTGACCTAACCAGAATTAAGGATGAGACATTGTAGTAAGGCCAAAGGATGTTTACTTAAAGTTAATAATAATAAAATAAGTTAACAATAATAACTTACTTTAAGGTTTGTCAAAGGCTTAACACATATTATAACATTTGATCCTCACAACAACCCTTCCAGGTGGGTGGTAACATTATCCTCATTTCACAAGATGAAGGACCTGAGGAAGAGGAAGGTTAAGTGACTTGCCCAGAGTCATTCACCTCATAAGCATAGAATAAGTATATTATTTGAACCTGTATCTTCCTGACTCCAACTATGATACTCCAAGCTGATACTGCCTCTCATAATGAGAAATTATAATAAGGAACAGGTGCTGTATTATCCATTCCCCAAAACTACCTCCTCTCACCTCCAGGCCTCAGGAGGGTAAGAATCCTTTAACTCCAACCCATGACTTGTCTGTTAAAGCAGTTTCCCCTAAAGATTTCATTCCATCTAGCTAATACTCCAATAAGTATGTCTGTTTGGACATCTTGATTCAATCAAAGTGTTTCAGCTAGGCGTAATAAGAAGACTTGGTTGATTGTATTTGAAGGTGCCCTGTGGGGCTTGTATAAAACCAGCAAGCCAGTTTAGAATGGAGGAATCAAGAGTATCTTTAGAAGCCTCCAACCAAGTTTCCAAGAAGGAATTACTTGGTGGGGACAGGGGGAAGGAGGGTGGAAAGAATGGGGGCAGCCACTCAGCCACTCAACCTCTTGCCCCACCCTCTTGATGGGAGGAGGACCTAGAAGACCAGAGGATGCAAGGATAAATTGGTATATAGTTTTTTGATCATGCCTCCTTATCAGTAAAACATTTTTAAACTTGTGTCACATATATATGTATATTTTAAAATTATGTACATCTGCTACCATATGAATAATTATGCACATTATGCAAAAGCAAACATTTTAAAAGGATAAGAGAAAGATGAAATGATATCTGCTATTAGAGTCAATAGGGAATCACTGAATTTTACTGCATAGAAAGTGACATGTCACAGAATTTTAGGAAAATCACTAACTTGGCAGTTGTGTGGAAGATGGGTAGGAGAAGGAAGAGATTTGAAGCAAGGAGTCTAATTAGGAGTCTGTGGCAGTAGTTCAGCTAAGAGGAGATAAGTAGCTGAACTAGAGTGTGGCTGTATAAATGCAGAAAAGGGGAGAGATGTTGTAGGGGTAGAAGAGACAACGTGTGGCAAATGATTGAATGGGGGGTGGTTAGGGAGAATGAGTAGGGGATAGTGACAGGGAGATTGTGAACATGTGTTCACAAGAATTGTGTCCTAATGAGTTTGGAAGAAGGATGGGTTTTTGGGGAAGGATAATGTAATGAGGGCTTTGTTCTCCCACAACCTATCCTTACCTGCTCGTCCTGTGCCACTCACATTGTCCTACCCAAAATGAAAATGGAGAAGTTGTACCCTTACTCACCAGTCAGCATTATGGAGAGCATAAACTCCTCTGAAACTGGCTTCTGCTATAGTCACAAAGTGATCTGGGAATACTTTGGGATTAAGGGGGTGGGGTTCCCCAATGGTACCTGGGCAGTTGTTGCTGTGGTCACTTGGATAGGAAAGGAATCTGTTTATAACTGCCCTCAGGGGTCAATAAAGGACTCAAAAAGAGAATTGGGAAATTGCACATTGCGGGTAGGGAGTGTTGAGGGATTAGAGTAGGTTGTGGTTGAAACAAGCCATAAGACTGGCTATTTTGGAGTGTGTGTGTGTGTGTGTGTGTGTGTGTGTGTTTGTGTGTGACCCTCTTTGACCATCTGATAGGTTAATTACTCACTTGTGATCTACCCACTTTGGAAACCAGTGCCCTAGTGTATGTTATTATACTGTTATTCTGATAGTTTGAGTATTTCCTTAAGAAGAATGAACAAGTTGAAATAATTTTGGCTTCATCTGGGTGAAATTCTGCTTCTTAATATAGCATACATATAGTTAAAATGAGCAGTGTTAGCCTTCAAAAGTTATTTTTCACAGAACCAGTTCCTGGGATAGGCAAATAGAGACATGACCTATTTGGAAAGTAAGTAGCATAAACTTTAATTTGTGTTCCTACATTACAAAGAAACCTTGTTATGCAATGGAAATTGTACTGGACTGAGAGTAATGTCTTGGTTTTGTTGCTTAGTAGCAATTTGACCCTAATCACTTCATGTTTCTAAGTCTCAGTTTCCTTAACTGTAAAATGAGAAAAGGACTAGATGATCACAAATATCTCTTCTACCTTCCATGATTTGATTGATCTAGGTTGGTTGTAGTTATCACATGGATATTTAGAGGATGTCAATAGGTCATTATCTTAGCCTAAACTTCTAAACTTCTTTTATTTCAGCCCAAAATTTCAGTCTTCCATTTAAGGTTCTTTATGATCTGACTCAAATTCACTGATCCATTGCTTAACTCTCCACTAATTGTTGAGGTTAAGAACAAGGAGGCACTCTGGAATAGTGGAGAAAGTGTTGGACTTGGAGTCTGGAAGATCTGAGTTTAAATCTTGTCTTCTTCCAAGTTGGGCCTGAGGGACAAGTGTTCATGGCTCTTATGCATCATTAAGGCTAATTGGAGCCGTTATCGCTTGGCCAAAGGCACTTTTTGCCAGTTCTAAATTTAACTTTATAACACTGTAAATAAAAGAGGAAGTAATAATGGCTCAAGTCCCTTGGCTTGCTGGAGTTCCTTCCTTAGGCCCATATTTGTCAGCTTCCTTTGTCAGAGTCTCAGTTTCCTTATCTGTAAAATAGGGATAATAACAGTATATAACAGGGTTATTATGGATAGCAAAAGCAATAATTTTAATAAAGCATTTTATAGTCTTTAAAGCACTCTGTAAAAATCACCTAGTTTTATTATTATAGCTAAATTCTTGTTCACAAGAATGAGAAAGGTATGGATGAATTTGTTCTGTACTATTGGAAGGAGCCCCAACTTTGATAAGGTGAGGCAATGTCACTGAAGCACAGTAAACCCAGAATACTGACTTTTGTGGAACAAAGAGTACTTTGCTCCAAGGTGCTTGTGACATCTCTGGGTGGAGGGGACACCATCCCTGAGATGACTGTGGTCCTCAGGCCAAATTCATGGTTTTCTGATGGTGCAAAGATCAATTCCACCCCCACCCCTCTGGCCGCCACAGATTCTTTTCAACTTAGTGTCCACCTTCCTGGAACTGACTTCTTGCCAACCCCTACTGTAGTGAATATCTCCCCTTTCACCCATGGCCAAACTTCTAATGAATTTGCCTTTGTTGCATCCCCCAAACACTCGGTGAATCTTTTCTTTCCTCTTTATTTCTACACCTGCTTCGAGGTCCAGAATAAGTTCAGCTGTCTCTGTGAAGCCTTCCCTGACAACCACAATATCCCTGGCCAATTATACAGTAGTTCCATCATTTGGATGCAGTCTGTCTTACATTGTTAGTTATCTTTGAATACTCTACTTAGATACTTGTAAGTATCTTTGATCTTAAAGTGTGGGTCTTGCTCCAACAATGCATATAAAAATCTATCCACAGCTTCTCCTGTGTGACACTGACCCCTTAGTATGCATACATATGTATAGGCGAGTGGTGAAGTGGGGGTTGCAGAACCCAAGATCAAATCCTGGTGCTGCCACTTACTGCTGGAGTATCTTTGGACAAATTGCTTAACCTCTCTGAGCCTCAGTTTCCTTATATGTAAAGTGATGGGCTTGAACTAGATGACCTTTAAGGCCCCTTCCAGTCCTAGGTCTATGATCCATACTTAATGTAGAACTTGAAAAGACCTTAGAGATAATTTTGATGCCCTTCTTTTATTTTACAGATGAGAAAACAGACTGGGAAGGGAAGTGACTTTTCTTTCCTAGGTAACAGTGGTACTTTGACAGAGAGAGTCCTATGCTCCTTTTTCCTCACTATGTGACCTATTTGTCTAGGTCCTTTATCACCCCGCCACAAGATTGTAAGGTCCTTGAGGGCAAAAATTGTCATACTTGTAGTACTTTCTGTGTGCTATGTACTTGATTTAGATATGATTATAAAGTAATGGAGAAAATAAGTAGCTAAATTTGCTGTCCAATGTTCAGTAAATATTTATTAATTGAAAAACTGAGGTCCTGAGAATTCTCACTAGGATCCTTGCTGCAGACACCTATATAAGTGTGTGTGTATTTTTTTTTAGCAGTCCCTGGGCTTTCCAGCTCATGATCTCAAACTGATTAGGCTTCCAAAAGCCAAGATGTAGTATTTCTACTGTTAAAAAATAGAGTCCAGAATCCCAGGACTTTATTGGAGGTAGGCTAGGTGCTTTTCTACCAGCTCTTCTCTTCTCCAATTCTGAACCCGAGAGACAAGTCTTTATGGCTGTTACATAGACCATGAAGGCTAATTGAGGCTGTTACTGCTTGGCTGAAACCACTTTGCATCAGCATTCAATTCATCTGTATAACATTATAAGTAAAACAGGAAGCAAGAGTGGCTGTGCTCTATTAGTTTCCTGGGATTCAGTCCTTAGCCTCTCATTCAACCCTCTCTCATGGAAGAGAAAGGCCAAAGGTAAGAACAAAGCTAGACTTCCCGGTTCACAGTGTGTGCTTTGAATCAGTTCCCCTCTAGAGCATTTTCCCCTCAAGTCATTTTAAAATAACTTCTCATAATCTGTTGGGTGCAAATGTAGTTGATTTATGACTCTGTTGACCTTTAATACATTGGCACAGAGATGTTTTCCCCTTGCCTTGTTTATTCAGCACTGGGCAGAATGATTTAGGAGTCATGCTGCTATGAGGGTTGCCCTATTTCTTTCGACCAAAGGCCTTACCATGTTGGATTTGCCCTTTAGGATTTACACCCCACTGGGGGCTCTGCCTCATCCTTTTTTAAAACAAAATAGCACTCACCCTTTCTTAGCCAGGGACCACATTACTTGTGTTTCTTGGGCTTATGAACCCTTTGAAGAATTCCCCAGAGAAATGGTTGACCAGAGCTCCCTGTCAGACTGCAGGCTCAGCTCCATCCTCCTTCTTTATAGCCCTTACTTTTTCTGAGTAAAGCGGCCATAGAAAAGCTTTGATAGACACGTGCTATTTATCCTTAACTGATCTCTCTAATAACTTGTGCTTTTTCTAAAACTGTGGAAAGTACAATTTCTAGCCCTTTAAGGGACTAAATAAACACATGCTATAACCATATAGTATGTCACACACAGTGTAAGGCTTATAATGGGAAGTGCACCCATTTGGAAGGGAGTAGGCTTATTGGCAAACTGACAGATGAGTTGTTCTCAAATGTGCCCCCTGGGAAAATGGCTCTCAAGTCCTAGAGGTGAAAGGGACCTTGGAGGCCAATCAATCAGAAAACAAGTATTGTTATGTGTTGGGCCATGCGTCTGTACTGGGCACACCAAGACAATAATTAAACCATCCCTGACGTCAAAAAGCTTACCTTCTCCTTCAGGGAAAACAACATGTTCATATATGAGTAGATGTAAAATAAAAACAAGGCAATTGGTTGGGAGTAGGGGGAGAGATGAGGCTTGTTCCAGCAGTGGCATGAGTAGTGGAGATCAGGAAAGGCCTCAAACAGAAGTTGGTCCTAGGCCTGAGTGTTGAAGGAGACAAGGAATTCTAGGAGGTAAAAATGAGGAGGAAGTATATTCCAGAGCCTGAGGATGGAAGAGGAGATGTCCTGTATGGGGGCCTGTGCATAGATCAGTAGAGTGTGTGAATGGGAGTAATTGTTAACAGGTCTGGAAAGGAAAGCTGGGCACAGGTTGTGAAAATCCTTAGATGTCAAACAGAGGAATTTGTATGTGATCCATGAGGTAATAGGGGATTTAGAGCAGAGGAACGGTTTTGATCAAATTTATGCTTGAGGAAGTTCCCTTCAGCAGCTGTGTGGAGGATGGATTAGAGGGGAGGGATGGAAAAAGGGAGGTCATGAGGAGCCTATTACCATAGTCTGGTGGAGAGGTCATAAGGGCCTGAATTGGGGTGTTGGTGGTGGTTATGTGAGTCAAGATAAGAGGATAGATAATTAATGATGTTGTGAAGGTAGAAGGGACAAGAATTGGTAACTAATTGGCCTTACCCTACAACTTTTTTTCCTTTTTTTGGAAGGGGGAGGGCAGGGCAATTGGGGTTAAGCTCAAGGTCACATGGCTAGTAAGTGTTAAGTGTCTGAGGTTGGATTTGAACTCAGGTCCTCCTGACTCCAGGGCTGGTGCTGTATTCACTGCGCCACCTAGCGGCCACAAATTTCTTTCTTTTTTTTTTTTCTTTTTGGAGAGGGGAAGGCAGGGCAATTGGGGTTAAGTGACTTGTCCAAGCAAGTACTTGCCTAATACTCTACTCACTTCGCCACCTAGTTGCCTCTGCCCTACAACTTTTTAGCCCAGCCTTTTTCATATTAGCCAAAAATTACCTTCAGAAAATTAGACTCATGAGCCGGGACTTTAACAAACCTCCATTAAACACATATGTATTTATATTCTATCTACATTATGCCATGATTTTCCTCTTAATAAATGTTTGCTTTTTCATATAAAAAGTACTTTGGAAATGTTATGGGGAAGAGATCCATTGACTCCTGTAGTCAGTAATTTTTCCACTAAATTCATTGTGTAGTTATGGTCACAGTTTCTCTGGCTCTCGGATTCTTTACCTGTAAAAGGAGGAGCTTGGGTAAGGGGATCAGACTTGCTTGGTCCTGGAAAGAAGTAGAGCAATGGTAGGAGGTGCAGAAAGATTTAGGCTTAATGTAAGTATAATTGGTATAAACAGGGGGTCCCCCGATCTTAGAGCTCTGGGTCACATGTACTGGCTCAGGGCTGAAGGATTTGGTGATTTGGAATGCTGCCTCAATCCCTTGTTCTCATGAGAACAGCAGAAGGGGTCTTCTGACTGAGACACCCACACACTCAGACTTTCAGAGGGGTGCCTTGGCCCGGTCTCTTTTCTCTCCTATGGATCGTGAGAACTTCTGCTTTTCATTTCCTAACAGAGGAGGAGCAGGGGAGTAGATTTCTCTTTCTTTTCCCTGACAAACACAGGCTGCCTAGGTGAACCTGAGCCTAGGTTTAGGCCTCTTCCAGCCTCTTTTGCTTTGTACTTTTTTCCTTTGAGCATAGGCGACCAAGCAGCCATGCTGATGTAATTGGTGGAGGGATGGTAGGGTAAAGCATTTGGTTCCACAGAGGAACCAAAATGTGTTGTAGTTACAGGATATAATCGCAGATAATGAGGTGTTAACAGGTTAGCAAGGTATTAACACCCGTTATCCCTTTATGAAGTATGAATGTCTCGCCCTGAGCAATCCTGTTAACAGATTAAAAAGTCATTGTCTGTGATTACATCCTTTGACTCCTTCAGCTGGGCTGGGGGAGGGAGGAAAAGGTCAGGAATCAAATCTCTCTCTCGCTCTCCTCCAGATTAAACATTTATTGTCCCCACATATCAACCAGGGTGCTTTGTAGTTAAACCCACATGGAGCAGTTCACAAACAATCCAGATATGAACATTCTTTCACAAGGACACAGCTGTATATTCAAGAAGAGTGGGTGGTCAATGGTGTCAAATGCTGTAGAGAAGCTAAAAAAGATCAGGACTGAGAAAAGGCTTTTGAATTTGGCAATCAAGAGATTGTTAATCAGAGAGAAATTTCAGTTAAATGATGAGGTGGGATTGTCATATCTGAATAAGAGGAGGCTTGTGGAGACATGCTTTTTGCAGGAGTCTAGATATGCAAGGGAGGAAGGGTATTAGAGGCTGGCTTAGGGGACTAGCAGAATCAAGTGAAGAGATTTTTTTTTTTTAAAGATGGTTTTAAGTTGTTTTTTTTTTTAAGTTTTTTTAATAGTCAGCAGAGAGCCAGTAGATAGGGAGAAATTAAAGACTCAAGGGCAAGAGTAGGAAAAGTAGTAACAGAACATTCTCATAAACCTGGAGAATACAAATACACACACCGCAAATGTGGAGAGAGTGGACCATGCATAGGAATGATGCACAGAGGCACATGAGGGCAGCTAGGTGGCACAGTGGATAGAACTGGGCTTGAAGTTGGGAAGATTCATCTTCATGAGTTCACATCTGCCTTAGATACTCCCCCTTGGGCAAGTCACTTAACCCTGTTTGCCTCAGTTTCCTCATCTGTAAAATAAGCTGGAGAAGGAAAAGGGCAAACTGCTCCAGTATCTTTACCAAGTAAACCCCAAATGGGGTCATGAAGAGTAGTACATGACTGAGTAACAACATGTGAGTAAGGAACACATGTGGCCTGAACACACAGAAGGAAGGATGCACAATGAACATGTTTGACAAAGCAGATAGAGAGATGTAAGAAACATGTAGCTAGCACACATTGGAAGGATCCCACACATAAGGGAACATACATGGCCGTTAAGCAGGAGGATGGTCATATACATGTAACTAATGTACATAATATGGAGAAGTACATGTGCTGGAAACTCTCATTGCCAGCATGTACACTAGAGAGGCAAGTAATGGAAACCCGTGTCTTCTGGTGAGATTATTAAATCTCACTCTTGAGTCTGTGCTGCCCTGCTCATCACATCTTCAGGGCTTTCCACTGGGCATGGCATGTCTGGGCACTATTTCTGCTGTTTTCTCTTACCTGCCTGTTTTGGCTGTTTGACGTATTCATTCTTCAGCTGAGGTGTTGTTACCTTTTCCCATAAGAGGAAGAATTGGCTCTACCATCTCTCTTTTTTTGATTATTATCCAGTGTCAAAGCTTTAGCTCTTTTAGGGAGAGAAGTATCACACTCACACCTACTGTTTAATCAAAGAAAGAAGCTTTTCTATATGAAGAGAGATATTTCAATTTTCTGAGTTTTAAGCCTCAGACCCTAAGCCTTTGGTAATTCATACCCTCCCAGCCCACTACTTAGAGCCTTAAGGTATTTAGTTTTCCCATTGAAATTATTTTCTCCTCCTAACTGGACTGAAGCCTGTGTCTCAAACCAGTATCTGACTGGAGGTTAGAAAGTTCCCTTTAATTTCAGTCAATGACTGATTGTTGACCAGCATTCCCTCTCATACCACTATTTTGGGGACACTGTATTTCAACAAACTGTTAAGGGCTGTGTGGATCTGGGGATGTGTATGGCTTCTCTCAGTCCCCCAAATCTTCTGAGTTTCCTATGCAGATGAATGGGTGGGAGGTAAGTCAATACAATTAACAAAAACATTTAATAAGGACTTGCCTATGGTAGTGATCGGGTGTGCTAGCTGGTTAGACAATACAATTGTGAGCCTAGGTAACTTGGGAAGATGTCTGTGTCCTGCACAATAATAGGAAAGTTGGGAGGGGGGGTAGTGTGGAGGGAAAGAGAATGAGCTCTCTTTTGGACACGGTCAATTTCAGATGCCTATAGGACATTGTAATTTGAGATCCACAAATGGCCATTGGTGGTTCTAGACTACATGTCAGGACAGAGGTTTGATGTATAGATCGAGTATCATCTGCACAGAGAGGATACCGGAAGACCGGAAGCCATGGGAGCTGGTAAAATCACAAAGTGAGATAGTATAGAGGGAAAATCGAAGGGGGCCAAGGAAGAGCTTTAGGATACACCCATGAACTAGTGCGACCAGCACAGGAGATGGAGAAGGGGATGTCATTAGGTAGCAGAGCCAGGAGAGAGCAGGTGGTGAAAACCTAGAGAGGAGAGAGTGTCTAGATTTAGAAGGAGAGGATCAGTAGTGTCAAAGGATATAGACTGGTCAAGAAGGATAAGGATTAAGAAGATGCCATTAGATTAGGCAATTATGTGAGTGGGTAACTTTGCAGAGAGCAATTTCAGTTGAATGATGAGGTCAGAAACAGATTAAAGAGGATTCAGAATCTACTGAGAGGAAAAAAAGTGGAAGTACCTAGTGTGGAGAAATGGCTTTCTCAAGGAGTTTAGCCAGGATGGGTAGTAGACGTAATTGAATGATGACTAGAGGGAATTGTTGACTCATATGAGGGTTTTTAAGGATGAGGGAAAATGGAATGTTTGTAGGCAGCAGGAAAGGAACTAATAGACACTGAAAACAAAAATTGAAAATGGAGGGGGAGGCAGAATCTACTGGAGAAGATAGGGATGAGATCAAGGGTGCATGTTGGGATGCATCAACAAGGAGAAGAACCACTTTTTTTTTGGAGACAATCAGGGTTAAGTTACTTGCCCAGGGTCACACAGCTAGTACCTTTCTGAGGTTGAATTTGAATGCAGGTCCTCCTGACTCCAGGACTAGTACTCTATCCACTATGTCACCTAGCTGCCCCAAGAAGACCACTTCTACTTGAGAGACAGAGGTAAAAAAAGGAGATAATAGGGAAAGATATCTGAGTGATATGAGTCAGAGGAGAGAAGACAGAGCTCTAAGCTGATCCTCTTTTTTTTTTTTTTTGAAGTGAAGTAATGGTATTGTAAGCCAGAATATTCATAGAACTAGGGAGGCATGATTTAAACTCCCATAACCCACAATATCAGCTGGGACTATTGTGTTCAAGGAAGCAGTGGGGCAGACCTGGGCAGGTGGAGTTAACTTGGGCCCCGGGTGGATTAATCTAGGAGTCAGCTGTGGACTTTTTGGGCAAGAATGTAAAAAGAGTTTTTAAGTCAGCAAGAAAATTGCTGACATCCTAGAGAATCTCCTTGTTGACTGGTTTTTACCTTCTTTTTTCTTCCTGGTGTGCCCTGGGAGACATGAGCAGAGACTAGATGATTTAGATTAGAATAGTGCTGTGGTGAGTCAGACAGTGAGTTGATTAGGGAGATATAAAAAGATTGCTTTACTTATTCCATGAGGGCCCAACTGAGAACCTGATTTGGTAGTGAGTCCAATCAGCATGGTTTTGAGATTTTTTTTCTCTTCCATTCCAATGAATAGGAGCAAAGAAGGCATGTGATGGGAGAAATCCAGGGATGTGTTATTAAATGTTTAACAACTGATTCTTAAAAAAAGAGAGCTTAATCTGCATTATTAGTATTTTCCTATCACTTTCTTAAGTCTAGAAATCAACAAAACAATCTTTAATCAAGCCCTGATTTGTATCCTTGGCTGATTTCTGAATTAAATTTCACACTGAAAATTGAATAATCACCTCTTGTGAGCCGGTTTGAGTTGGCTTCTTGGCCCAACAATCCAAAGTTGGAATTTGGCAAGATGTGATTGATAAAAGGACAAAGGGCAAGGGTATAGAGAATAATAATAGAATTCAGTTAATTCACCAAGGAGAGGATGGGTAATGATCTGGGAAAGAACTGAGGGGTAGAGAGATTGGAGTTCATAATGAGGGTGAAGAACAAGGTTAAGAGTAGTAAAACATTGGGAAAGGTGGAATGACAAAAGATTATGATCAAATAATGGAATTTTGGAGTTCATAACTTGTGAGTAGAACTCTTGTGGATGATAGCAAGTTGAAAGCTATGATCATCTCTTTGTGTAGTGGAGATATAGAAGGGAGAAGTTGGTCATGAGAGTGGAGGAGATTGAGGAACTGAGAGGTTAGGGTATTTTAGGGATCATCATTGGATCACTGAAGAAGGAAGGAGAATGTTTCCTAGGTCATTAGATAATGACCACCAGGATCTGAGTTGGGAGGATTTGGGTCGCATGAACCTGGAAGGAGGCATGGTCACTGAGTTGTGGTAGAGGGAGAGTTTGGAAGTGGCAAAGGGGATCAAAGAGAATTTTTCCTTTCCTACTGTGCCCAGTAACTAAAGGAGGGGGCATTTTAAGGGTAAGTCCAACCAGACCCAAAAAGACTTGCTAGGGATGCCATGTCTCAAGGAAGGAGCCACAAGTAGTAAGTTGCAAAAATGGTATTTGAACTCGGGTCCTTAGTACCTTTTAGTACTACCTAGAATGGTGTCTTTCTTTTTTTCCACATTTTACTTAGACTCAAATACCAGAACACAAATAGAGAAAAAAATAAAAACATATCATAAACTTAAATACTGGAACTTAAATACAAAGTTAAAAAGAAAAAAAAGTATGATGTATATATAGCAGAACATGAGAGGGTTCTAACTATGTAACAATAAATGTTCATTTCAAGAGAGCCTGTATGATAAATAATACTCATTGTGTTAGAAATTGTCTTTTCTTTGCTTCCTTGTGAGTTTTCTTTTGTTTTCTGCTGTGCACTTTTTTACTTTGTTTTTTTTTCTCCCTCTCTCCACCCCCCAGAAGGTTACAATAAAGTTTAGATATGTTTCTCTATAGTCATAAATATATACATAGACTAGAACAATGTCTTAAAAAGAATTGGCACTAAAATATTAAGAAAAAAAGTCATAGGGGTGGCTAGCTGGCACAGTGAGTAAAAGCACCGGCCCTGGAGTCAGGAAGACCTGAGTTCAAATCCAGACTCAGACACTTAACACCAAAACTAGCCATGTGACCTTGGGCAAGTCATTTAACCCCAATTGCCCTACCTTCCCCCCTCCAAAAAGCAAAAAAAAAAAGTCATAGAATCAAAGAATGAAAAAGTTGGATGCACCTAAGAGTTCTAGCCCAACTAATACCTAAAAAAGAAACTCTTTGTAAAAGCCTAAGTGGACTTTCAACCTTTGCTTGAAGACCTCCGAGGGGAACTTCTATCTCTAGAGGACAGATGGCTCTAATTGTTAGCAAGTTTTTCCTTATATGAAGCCCAAGTTTTCTTCTGGGTCACTTCTTCCCTTTTCCTTAGATCTGCTTTTTGGGATCAAAAGGAACAATCTCTCTTCTACTCCTTGAAATACATGAAAATAATTTCCATCTTCCTCCTCCCCCATCTTCCCTTTTCCAGGCTATTCAGCTCTGAGTCCTTCAACTGTTCTTATGGATATGCTCAAAGCCTTTCATCTTTTCTGGTTGTCATCTCTGAATGCTCTCTACCCTATTGACGTTCTTTTAAAAAAAAATCAGTCAACAAGCATTTATTTTCTCCTCCCTCATCCCCAATCCCAACATTGAAAAAAACCAAAACAAGCAAGACCCTTGTAACAGATGTGCATAGTCAAGCAAAAGAAATTTTTGCATTGGCCTGCACTATAATTGCTTACCTTGTACTATAATTGCTTACCTATCATTGATATTAATACATAAAGTAGCTAGTGTCTACTAGCCTTTGGGGAATTGGATATAAATTTTAAAAGTCACTATCATGAATTAAATTTTAAATGGAGAAAGTGGGGATCAGAGACATGTCAATGTTAGTATTAACCCAGTCTCTTGCTGTAATGTAATACCAAGCAAAGGCAACTTCCCAGGTTCAAAATACCAGCATAGGTGCTCTCTATTTTATTCAGTGACAAACCAAGAACAGAGAAGATCAAAACATGACATCATTCAAAATACAGCATTTACTAAGTATGATTAAATAATCTCCAAGTACTACCCCACCCCAGGACCTTCCAATCATTCAATCAATTACAAAGTCTCTGTTCTAAATACTTCTCCACCCCTAGGCTATACCTTAATTAAGTCCACCACAAAGCCCCTCTTCTCAAATGTAGATTAGTTTCCAAACATAAGGTCAAAAGTTCCCCACCCCTGGATTACAATTGAATCTACCCCAGAGTTACATCAAGTTTAAACACAGCACTTAATACCCAAATGGAGGTCTTTTCTTCATCTTGACACGAGGCAAGTTCTCAGCAATCTTAGTTCCTGGGGAGACAAGGCTTAGCAAGGCCATAAGATACATTGCCAGTCCCTTCATGAATTTATCCTCTGTCTGTAGAACAGTCCTAGAACCCCTGAACACATTAGCAAAGCCCTCTCCCAGGATTTCTGTAAACATACAACAAGAAAATCCTTCTTCAGGGCTTCTGAACCAACAGAAAGGCTCCCAGACCCCTGCAACAACAGCACTGTCCTTCACCAGTGGACAGTATTCATTCTGTCTGCAGGACAGTCTCCAGACCCCTGCAACAACAGTACTGTCCCTCACCAGTGGACAGTATTCACTCTCTGTCTGCAGGACAGTCGCAGGCCTTCTTAGCGAACAGCCAGGTTCCAGGACTTCTTCAACAAAAGGACAGTCTTTCACCAGTGGACAAATCTGGCAAAATAACATCAAAACAGACAGACAAAGTACCAGCAAAACAGCCATGTCTCCTCAGTCCTTGGCAGCTCAGGGGGCAGGTCTCAAAAGTCCAGGGCAATTCAAAGCGGCCACCAGCAATTCTCTTAGTCTCTCTCTCTCCACGAGGTGATGCTCCCAAAAAAGATCTTCCGCCTCTCTCTTGTGTCTCCAAATCTACGTCACCAGTTCCTCCCAATTCAGGACTTTCTTTTCACATCAACAAGCCCATCCCACAGGTGGGATTAACAAACTCTGGGTTTTAACACAATCAATTTGAAAACCAAGCCAATACAGGGGAATCTTTAATTGCCATTACTATCACACTTGCTTAAAGGTAAATTAAAACTGCCAGCATTAAATTTAAAACACTATACAAGTACTTTGAGTATGAGAATAAATTCTATTTGTTCAGAAATTATTTTCCTCTCTCACATTCTATTTCAAAGTTGCCATGACATGATTGCATTTTTGGGGGCATTTTGTACCCAATTAGTCCATGTGTATTGAGAGCTGCTTTTGAGGGCAACAGGCTACTGAGGAGAAAGCAGAGGGAATTCCCAGAGCTGGTGAAGGTCCAGGCTATCAGCTGGCACTGCCAAGAGGGCACACCCAGAGCAGTTCTTGGAAGATGGTGGCTGCCCTGGCTAGGGTAGTGGTTTGGTGAGATTAATCGGATTAGGGCACTTAGCACTATGGTGATTTATCTTGGCCCCTGCAGCCACCAGGATGATGTTCTAAGTTTAGAGTGCTGCACAACAGCATTGTTGTGTCACCAAGGGCTATAAAAACAGCTTTGTCACTGGCTAGGGGCCCAGAGCCGGCAGCCAAGACTTCATTATTACACCACAAAATAAACATCTGTGATTCAAAGCTAGAGCTCAGCTCTGTTCTATGCAGTCCTTTCCAGTTTCCAAGATAGTAGGATGGAGAAAGATCTTCAGGAATGGAATCTTCTTCATGGGGAAGAAGAAGCGATCAATGGAATCAAAGAGTAAGACTTCAGTGGGTGGGTAGCCCTTCAGTTAGACTGGGCTGAGCAACCCAAATCCTTAATTCACTGGACAAATTGAAAGCAAATAATTTTTTTGCTTTCAAACGAAATAACTCCCATTTTATCTACCCATTCATTCATTTATTTGGAGGTGTCCTACTGGGTGACAGCAGACTGAGTTACTGATCACCAGGAGAAGGGAGGGAAGGAGGAGAGGCTATCTTGAAATTGGTCACCCCAACATGAAAGCACAATTTCCTGATTTTTTCCCAGATGTCTGAGATTCATGGGGACATATATAGTCATCTGCTAGGATGTCACTGTGTGACTCTGGGCAAGTCAACCTCTGCCTCAGTCCCATTTATAAAATGGGGATAATAATAGCATATACCTCATAGGGTTGATATGAAAATCAAATGAGATGATATTTATAAAGTGCTGTATAAATGCTAGTTATTATCAGTATCAGTGGACAGAGTGCTGGGGCTGGAGTCGGGAAGACTTCTCTTCTTGAGTTCAAATCTATCCTCAGACATTTACTAGCTGTGTGACTCTGGGAAAGACATTTAACCCTGTTTGCCTCAGTTTCCTCATCTGTAAAGTGAACTGGAGAAGGAAATGGCCAACCACTCTAGTATCTTTGCCAAGAAAACTCCAAATAAGGTCATGAAGAGTCAAACATGCCTGAACAACAAAAACTAATATCATGAGGTATTTATGAAATATTTAGCACAGTGCTTGGCACATAGGTGCTTAAAAATTACCAGTCAGCTATTACTTATCAATTCATCAGACCCTAGCCCTTACCCTTAGCCCCTCTTGTTCCTTCTAGATCCCAGTATGCTCACTCAGTCCCATTGCAGCATCATGGTTGAAGAAATGGTTTAATTAGAGAGAACAGCATGGCATGGTAGACTGAGCACTGGACTCGAGTCAGGAAGACCTTGGGTTCAAATCTTGCCTCCCCCCACACTTACTACTTATGTGACAGTGGGCAAGTGATTTAACCTCAGTTTCCTCATCTCTAACATGAGAATAATTATAGCACTCCACAGAATTTGGGGGAAGATCAAGGGAGATCATGTACAGAAAATGCTTTGTAAACTTTAGAATGCTAGGTAAACATCAGCTATTGTTAGGATTACAAAATTCATAAATACACAGTAAATTCAAGAAGCATTAAATTAACCACTTGTATCATGAAATGTAGCTTGCCAAACAAACCTTGCCCAGCTCTGTCTGCTTCCCAAGTTGGTAGCTTTTCCTTTCTCTCTGAGTTAATGAGAGAGACAATTTGGAATTACATTTACTTAATTAGCTCCCATCTCCACACACCACAGGAGTGGAAAATCTTTCTGTCATTCGTGCCATTTAACTCATGAATGCATAGTGCTGTTTAAAGACCCCTCACTGGGCAGTGCAGCATGTGCTGGTTGCTACATGTCATTTACTCCAAACTGTTTTCTTCTCTATTGGTCTACACCTCCCAAGCCCTGATGTATTCAGGCTACCCATCTTTGCTGCCTGCACCAGAAGCCAGGATTAGACTTTCATGTCATTGACAGCTAGGAGAGCAAGGAAGGAGAAGAGATGTTCTCCACTGCCACCATGTTTCTATCTTTATTTCAAGGGCTATGCCTACCATGGTTTCTTGCATCCTTGACACAGGACAATACCTCAGTCCATGTCCCCAGGGTGCCAAGAAGGAAGGGCAAGTGAAGGGCAAATGAAGCTAGGCCAAATGTCAAAGTTCCTAAATACTGTTCTTAACATAAGTTACTAAAAATCACCAAGAAAAGAGGAATTGTAAATAAGGAAGACTTCTTAATATAACTCTAGTTCTCAGGCTTGAGGATACTATTTTTCCTGGTGGACTGGATCAGATGAAATGGGAATGATCAAGGGAATATGTTCCCCTCTCCCACCTCCACCCCTAGTTTTCTCTGTCTGGGGTACTTTCCATGGGACTACTCATTTGCCCCTCTTCCTTCTTGTGGACCCATATAAGGCCTATTGGGGTGGCGTGTGGAAGAGCATAAACGAATGAAGGGTCCTGGTTGGGCCCTTGGCCCTCATGGAAGGAGGAAGTGGTGCTGCTCAGTAGTCTTTGAAGGGAGAGACTTTTGCTCTCACTCTTTCTTCTTCTCTGTTCAATCTGTGGATTTCTTTTCCTCCTCTCCACTCCTAGCAGCTAGGGCAACTGATTGTAATGCAACGAATACTCAGTTCACACCTTGAACCCACAAACAATGGCTGGGGGCCACTGGGGTCTGCGTTCTCATTATTTTCCCTTTTCTTTTGACAGTTTAGCCCCCAGACCTGGTGTGGGAGCCATTCTCTAATGCCTCCAATGGCCCATTCTTCCAGGGGAAACATCAGTGAGCCATTTAGGGCTCACTTTTTAGGATTCTTGCCTGGGAGAGTGATAGGATCATTCATAAAACTAAACTGTGACTCAGTCACTTCCAGGAAGGTCTTTGACCTCCCTTGTTAGAATCACAGGGTCTTAGTATAGTAGAAATTGTCCCTGTAACATACAACCTCTCAGGACTGTCCCTCCCTGTATATGCTGATCTCAAATCACAGACATGGCCAACAATGAGGATGAACCAATTCATAAAAAGACAATCAGATTTACCAAATGCCACCAGTGGTGATGGATATCAAAATAAGATTTAGTTGGTTTCTCTCACCTAGATAGGGAAGGGAGAATGGAGCCCCCCCCCCCCCCCCCCCCCCCCC
>NW_027187345.1:9324616-9360521 GCF_028583685.1 Petaurus breviceps papuanus
AAGACAGATACACTCCATTTCAAGAATAGTGTTTTATTAAAAAAAAAGCGAGAGGTGTTGTATAATAAAAAATAGAGTTTTTTTTGCTTCCCCCCTTATGTTTGAGGTGGGGGGTGCGGCCCCCCCCCCCCCCCCCCCCCCGTCTCTATGGGGCTGGGAATGGTGTGGTGAGGATTCATTACTCATCAGGCCTTTCTTCCATTCCAAGGCTGTAGCTTTGGCAGCCTTGTCTGCCTGCTGTGGAGAATGATTCTGGTTGCTCCTGGGGGATCCTGATTGTTTTTCATCCCATTGATTAGTCAGTCACTGGCCTGCTTCTTGGTTTCCATGGCCCCAGCCGAGCTGCCCACTGGCTGTCCTCCAGGTGCCCCCAAATTTACTGCCACTGCCAGATTTCACTCCTTAATCCAAGCCTGCAGAGGCTGAGGTAGTTATCTCACCCTCCCTGCGCCCCCACCCCTGTCTCTCTCATTAGACCATGCTGCTACATGCAATGAACATGTGCCAGTCTGTAAGAGTCTGAGATCAGATAAGTTTCTGAATGCCTCTCAATTTTTTATTTCTTTTCTTGAGCATAGAAAACCAAATAAAAATACTAAGGTGGGCGTTTCTATGCTTGGTGGCAACCTTAAGAATAAGAGAAATCAGGAGCTCCTAGGGGTGGGTGGGTGCTGATTGCCTGGTAGGGGGATGACCTCAGAAACAACTTCTCAGAGGCCATAACCACTGCTAGGAAGATAAGTCCTAGCCATTCCCTGATTTGTCAGAAGGTATGGAAAGTAGCTCCAAGAGCACAGATCTAAGGTGAAAGTGAAATGCCTATTCAGCAATTCCAATAAGTGTTTCATGTTTGGTGTTTTAAGTATCAGCCTCACAGAGGGTATGATTGGAATGATGTGAACTGTAACTTTGTGGTTAAAGAAATGGTTGAAGTAGAGAGAGCAGTGTGGTGTGGTAGATTGAGCCCTGGACTCCAGCCAGAAAGACCCTGGGTTCAAATCATGCCTTCCACACAAAGTCCTGTTGTTCCCTGTGATTTTTTTCCAGTCCTAAATTGGTCTATAACTTTTTTTTTTAAAAGCAATCGGGGTTAAGTAACTTGCTCAAGGTTACACGGCCAGTTATTTCTGGGTGTGGTGCTGAGTGTCTGAGCCTGGGATTCGATCTCCAGGTCTTCTCAACACTGGAGCCGGTGCTCTTACTTGCTGAGCCACCTGGCTGACCCTGGTCTATAACTTTTCATTGTGTAATTGTCAGATGGTATAATTCTCTTTGTCACACTGCTTAAAAGGTAAACAGAGCAACAATGTATTCACCAGTGGCATATGAATATGCATTTATCTCTGGTGCATTGAAAGCTGCAAGCCTAGAATTCTCAGCCCATCTGAATTGTTAATGTATTTCTGAAAGTCCTACTTGGGTAGTTTGTTTAGAGCACTGCAGTACTAATGGTACTATCATTCAACCCAATGAAGAGCTGTAAGCATGTAGTTCCAACGCAATATTTATAGCACTGATGATGACTACGAATACACCAGCATAGTTCTCAATGGCAAAATGTAACAGACTTTCCATATAGAAGACAGAAGCAAAAACATTTATTCAGACACCAGAAAACGAAATCCCCAAACCAGAAAGCCTAATCAATCATAGTAACAAAGAAGTTAATACACTATAACACTGAAAAGAGCCACACTATCCTTTAGCCATACCACAAAAAAAACACAAGCCTAGCTGTCACTGCAGGGGGCAAGTGCTCACAAGTCTAGCTGTCTCCTTGAGTGCATCCTCTCCTCCCTCTAGCTCTAAATGCTCTGACTCTCAGCTTCCTGTGGGCTTTGCTCCATCCTTCAGTAAACTCATCCCACCACAGGCTCCGTATGATTACATTTGGCCTATTAGGGGGCAGGGAAGATCTGCAAATTCCTATTGCAAGGTGCAAGGGAAAGGGAGGGGGGCAAGGCAGGCAAAGCTGCCATGAGTAGGTCATGTGATATGGTAACACTTGCATCTTCCCAAGTTTAATGTATATTCATGAGTATTCTGTGCATCCTAATCTTGCACAGTTAAGTAATAAATGATTTTTAAGTAAGTTATTCAGATTTTTTTAAAGCTTCACGTAAGGGGTGTACCCCACTTTTGGTATAAATCTGCAACAATTACATGGTGAGATGTGGTAGCTGTGTGACAATTTCAGTTTCCTCATCTGTAACATAAGAATAATAACTGTACTTCATAGGGTTTAGGGGAAGATTAAGTGAGGTTATGGCTGTAAAATTCTTTGTAAACTTTGGGGTGCTACACAAATGTCAGCTATTGTTAGGATTGCTAAATTAGTAAATATAAGGTAAAAAAATCAAGAAGCATTATTCATTGTATTATACTCTTAAGCATTCATCATCGCTTGTGAATATTTTGTTTTTTAAGTATTTTAGTGACTAGATCTCTTTTTTGAGGTTTTCTTGGCAGATGTATTGTGGTGGTTTGCCATTTCCTTCTCTGCTCATTTTACGGATGAGAAAACTGAGGGTTGAGGGACTTGTCAGGGATCTCATAGCTAGTGAGAATCAAAGGCTGCCTTTGAGCTCAGGTCTTCCTCTCTCCAGGTGGAGACTTTGTTAATGACTTTTCTGAGACTCTAAACATGAATTTTGCAAACTTCAGCTTTAAGAGATTCTTACCTGGGGCTCCTGGGTGGGCTACAAAGAACCTGAGAGCTAATAGGCCTCTTGCTTTTGGTTCAGAATCCCCCAGGACATGAACTTAATCGGGTTCTAGCCGAGATCTGGGGTCCCCTGGTGGGAGACTTCCTTCCTGCCCTCTGTGCTATGAGACTTAGTATTTGTCTCTCTTTAAATCTCTCTCTCCCCAGCTTATAGCTGACTTCAGCCCCATAACCAAATCTCCCTCTAGGTTACTCAGCCCCACTAATTGTAGGCTTATGGCCCTGCTTGACTCTTCAGTCTTATTCTCTGTTCTTGACCTATGAGAAAGGTTGCAAATGAACTAGAACCTTCTTCTGTTGAGGACCCAAAAGAGAGTGTGTCACTTGAGAAGGCCCCTTGATGTTTGTTCTGTCTTCCTGAATGAAGAGTGGAAGGTAATCAAGAAGGCTGATGACTTCCCTTTCTGCCTCCAACTTCTCTCTCTTTAAGGAAGGGCTGGCATGGGACAATGAGGGTAGTGAGATTTGGGAGCAAGGCGACATTTGCAAGCCTTTGAAATTATACCACTTTGAGGCTGAACCCTATTTTCATACATAATTAAAAATAATTCGGAGGGGGGTGGGGAAGGATATAGGAGTCAGCAGATTGGGCGAGGGGGTATACAGTGGGATTGCTGTTTTGGGGTGTTGGGTAGGGGAAAGATGGGGAGAAAATTTGTAACTCAAAGTCTTGTGGAAATGAATGATGTATACTAAAAATAAACAAATTTTAATTAAAAATATATACACATAAATATATATATTATTTAATTAAATATATCCTAATCATATTTAAAATAAAAAAAAAATTGAACGTTTCCCTCCTCCCCTGTAAACTCTATCCCCTCCTCAAAAAACCCAAACACCCAACTTTCATTCCTAGGCTATGAATATTCTAGTCACTCAGGCTTGTGATCTTGCAATGACCCTGCACTCTTCACTTTTTTTTATTATCCTATCCAAAAAGTTGTTGTGTTTTGTTGATTCTTGGGCAGCTAGTTGGTGCAGTGGAGAGAGCATCCAGCTTGAAGTCAGGAAGACCTGAGTTCAAATGTGGCCTCAGACAATTAGTAGCTGCGTGACTCTGGGCAAGTCATTTAACCCTGTTTGACTCAGTTTCCTCATCTGTAAAATGAGCCGGAGAAGGAAATAACTCCAGTATCTTTACCAAGAAAACCCCAAATGGGGTTACGAAGAGTCATACACAAACGATGACAACAGTGATTCTACCACAATAACATTTCTTATATGTATATATCTCTTTCCACTCACATGACCATCACTATTGTAGAATGCAGCTATGAACTGACCTGGTCTGATCCCAAAGCTGTGAATTGCCAGAGGGCGATTGAAACCAGTCAAAAGGAGAACTCTCAAAACCAGCTTAAGAAACAAAACAAAAACAAAAGCCAGAGCGCCAGTTCTGACCAGATGTGATCACTCCCCAGCCTTCTTTTTTTTTTTCTGTATTCCTTGGGCTTTCTGTTGTTATGCAAAATAACTGACATGGTGCCTTACTGAGGCTCCGTTTCCCCTGGGACTCCCTCCCTGCCCCCTCTGCCCTTCTGGGCCACTACAGTACTTTGGTTTCCCTCTTCCTTCTCCCATCGAGTTGGGCTGACTGCTTTACAACTCAGCAGTTCAATTCAGATTTACAAGCATATATTAGGTACCTAAAGGGGCCAGGGGCTGCTCTAGATACTGGGAAAACAAAGACAAAACAATACAAAAATTGTCCCTGTACTGAGGGCACCCACACAGTATGTACCCACATAAATAGGTGCCAACTACATGCAAAGTAATTGGGTAGGGGCAGCAGAGGGCATTAATTACTGGAAATATCATGGAAGGCATGTGTGGAGGCAGCTAGGTGATGCCATAATGCACAGAGCACTGGACTTGGAATTACTAAGACCTGAGTTCAAATTTTGACTTAGATATTTTGTGGTTGTGTGACCCTGGACAAGTCATTTAACCTCTGGTTTTTCTTGATTTCCTTGAAAATTGGGATAATAATAGTACCTACCCAATCAAGATTGTTATGAGGATCAAATGAGATACTATTTGTAAAAACAGAGACACAAAGTAAATGGGTGCTTTATAAATGCCTATTCTCTTCCTCCTTCCCTCCCTATGTTCTTCTCCTTCCCTTCCCCTTTTGTACAAGCCCTTCCTCATGCCTGAAACTTTCGCCTTGCTCACCTCCTGTCTTATAATGCCTTATTTTGTTGTTTGGTTATCTTCAATTATGTCTGACTCTCTGTGATCCTTTTTGGGGTTTTCTTGACAAAGATACTGTAGCGGTTTGCCATTTCCATCACTAGCTCATTTTACAGATAAGGAAACTGAGTCAAACAGGGTGAAATGACTTGCCCAGGGTCTCATAGCTAGTGTCTGAGGCCATATTTGAACTCAGGGAGATGAGCCTTCCTGACTCCAGGCCCACCTTTACTTGACATTTTGCCAGGAAAACCCCAAAAGGGATCATGAAGAAGCAGATATGACTAAACAACAAAAAAGGGCAGTAGATGCAGAGTGGAGTGAGCCTGAATATATATTGATAAAATCTTGATACATTGAAAAAGTCTGAAAATACGTGAAACATGTAACACTTAGAGAATTCCTCCCTCGAGGAAGAGGGTATGTGGTTATTCTTTCCATTTATATTATTGTAGTTACTATGTATATTGTTTTCTTGGATCTACTTACTTCACTCTGTATCAGTTCATATAGATCTTTCTATGCTGCTCTGTATTCATCATATACAACATTTCTTATAACACAGTAGTATTCTGTATTTATTGAACACATGAATTTTGGTCATTACCCAATTGATGGGTATCTACTTGGTTTCCAGCAAAAGTGCTGCTTTGGTTATTTTGGTGTATGTGGAGACTTCATTATCAATGGCTTCCTTGGGGTACACCCAGTAATGGAGTCTCTGGTTCAAAAGGTATGGATATTTTAGTCATACTTTTTGCATAACTGCAAATTAATTTTCAAAATGATTGTACCATTTTACAGCTACACCAACAATGTATTATTGTTCCACAACCCCTTTGTCATTAAGTATTGCCATTTATTTTGTCTTTCCCAATTTGAAGGGTATGAGGTGAAACCTCAGGGTTTTTTGGATTGCATTTCCATTTTGAGCATTCTTTCATGCTGTTGTGAATATTTTGCCATTATTTTTCTAATAAATATTTGTTCATTTGGTCACTTAACTATTGAGGAATGGTGATTAGCTATATCTATAGTTACATATTTACAAATACATACACACATATGCATGTGTACATATAGTTTACATACCTTGGAGATATATATGTACATATACATATATATTATACCTTAAACACTTTTATACACACACGGACACACACACACACACACACACCCTTGGATATCAAACATTTATTAGAGAAATTTGATACAAAGATTTTTTTTTTCTGATTTTAGGTGCATTAAAGAAGCTTTTCAGTTTCATGTAAAAAAAGTTAATTATTTTGTCTTTTAAAATTTCCTGTATCTCTTTTTGGTTAAGAATGCCCATCTCCTATCCATAGCTATGAGAGGTATATGATCTGCTTCTCTTCTAATTTTTTTTTTTTACAGTATAGTCTTTAATATTAAGGTCATACATCCATTTAGAATATATTGCGGAATAGTACAACTTTAAGCTGAATTAAGAGAGGTATTTGTTGTTCAGTCATGTTCAACTCTTCATGACCCTATTTAGGATGTTCTTGGCAAAGATACTGGAGAAGTTTGCTATTTCCTTCCTCAGCTCATTTTACATATGAGGAAACTGAGGCAAACAGGGTTAAGTGACTTGCCCAGGGTCACCCAGCTAGTAAGTATCTGAGGCCAGATTGGAACTCAGGAATATGAGTCCTCCTGATTCCTAGCACTCTATCCACTGTGCCACCTAAGTGTCCATATTGTGGAATATTATATAAGGTGTTAGTCTAAGCTTAATTTCTACTAAACTGCTTTCCAGTTTTCCCAGCATTTAAAAAACCCAAATAAATAGTTTTTTCCCCTTAGGCAATTTTTGTTTTTCCACTTTATCAAACACTGGATTAGTAAATTCTATTGTCTAGGATTCTCCCTTTTTCCTGTCATTCCATTAACCTCTTTCTCAGTTTTTTCTTTCTTTTTTTTCTGTCTGTCTCTCTGTCTGTCCTGTCTTTCTATCTCTCTCTCTTTCTTTCTTTCTCTCTCTCTTTCTGTCTGTCTCTCCCTTCCTTCCTTCCTTCCTTCCTTCCTTCCTTCCTTCCTTCCTTCCTTCCTTCCTTCCTTCCTTCCTTCCTTCCTTCCATCCGTCTGTCCGTCCGTCCGTCACAGCTAGATCTATTTCCTTTTCTGAGATCAGATTATTTAAAATCTTTATCTTCTGGTCTTCTGATAGTTTGGGTCTTATACATTTTTGAAGATATTCCTCTTTCTTTTGTGCTCTCAGTTTTGTTAGCATATAATTGTATATAACTTTTTGCTTATTTTTTTTTATTATTGTTGTGATCTTACCTTGCTCATTTGCTGCTTCATTGATTTGATTTTCTGCCACCTTCTTTTTAGTCAGATTAGCTAAAGGTTTATCAATCCTATTGTCTTTTAAACAACCAACTTTTAGTTTTATTTACCATTTTTATTGGCTTTTTTGTTGTTTCTAATTTATCTGTTTCTCCTCTAATTTTTAGTATCTCCTCTTTGGCACTTATTTTAAGTTTATTTGTTGGCTTTCTAATTTTTTCAAAATTCATATTCAGTTTATTAATCCTCTCCATCTATTTTGTGAATGTATATTTGTATGGATATGATATTTCCCCTTAGGACTGCTTTAGCTGAGCTCAGAAATTTTGGTATTTATTAGGTCATTTTCAAGTCTCTGCTTGAGTCTGTGTCTTCTCTCTGTGATCCTTGAACCAATGATGATTTTTCTTAATTTATGTTCAGTCATGGATGTGTTTACTATTTCTGCCTTTTTACATTTATTTGCTATTTCTCTGTGCCCTAATTCATGGACAATTTTTGTAAAAGTTCCACGTAGGTGAGAAATATGTATATTCTTTGGCAATCCCATTTAGAAGATGACTTTTAACTCTAGTTTCTCCAGGAATTAGTTCAGTTCCATATTTTCCCTTTTGTTTATATTTATCTGTTAGACTTATTCAGAACCTCAAGAAAAATCATGAACTCTCCTGTCACTAGTGAGTTACTGTCTGTCTTCTTGTAGCTCAGTTAATGTTCCCTTTATGAATTTTGGTGCTAAGGCATTTAGAGGATATACATTTATTTATTACTGGTACTGTTTTCTTGTTTATGGTTCCTTTAAGTATATTGTAGTTTTCTTGTTTATACATTTTCATTTTTTGAATGTTTGTTTTTGACTTCTCAGCATGATTGTAACTCCTACTTTTTTGGATTCACTTGATGACACAGTAAGATTTTTTCCATCCCTTTAGTTTTATTGTGTGTATGTCTTTGTTTTTTATATGTATTCTTTGTAAGCAAAAGATTGTAGAGTTTTGTTTTCTTTTTTTTTTTGGAGGGCAGTTGAGGTTAAGTGACTTGCCCAAGGTCACACAGGTAGTTTTTGTGTTAAGTGTCTGAGACCGAATTTGAACTCAGGTCCTCCTGACTCCAGGGCTGGTGCTCTATTCACTGCGCCATCTAGCTGCCCCCAGGGTTTTGTTTTCTTATCTAGTCTGTCACCTTTTCATTTTATTGAATTCTTTAACCCGAGTTAGGTTTCTGTTTTACTGCATTTGTCTCTAATATTGTTTTTCTCCCATAAGTTATGATTTCCCCATTTCCTTTACTATATAATACTATGTTTCTTAGTCTTTTTTAAGGCAGCCCTATTCCTACTGAATCTCTTTCCTCCACCCCTGTTAGGCCTTTCCCTTTGGGATTTTGCTTGATATTTTTTCTTTTTTTCCTTTCCTACATTTATTTGATCATCTGATCTAATTCTTCCTTTCTTTTTCCATGTGTTATATAGATTCCTTCTTCCTCATCTCCCCTTTGGCTAGTACTTTTCATTAGTTTTTAAATTTCATTTTTTGTTCTCCTTTCTGAGAAGAGATTTCTCTCACTGTCTTCATTATCCACCTTTTCTTTTTCTCTATTCTAGACAGACATCATTCTCTAGTTCATGGCCCCTGGAATTATCTAGTCTCTAACTTCTGGTCAGGGAATCAGAATTTCTGAGGTCTCCATTCTGGTGTCTCTCTTCTAGGCACTTTCTGCCACTGCCTTGTAGAGGTTGACTCTTGGATTCTTTCTCCATTCTCCCCTCCCCCACCCGCCACCCTCCCATTTTGCTTCACTCCCAGAATAAAGCCAATTCCTACAGGTGACAGAGGACACCATTGTAATCCTCCTTTCCTTACATTCCTGATTATGCAGCCCACCGCTGATCTATATTATCCTCTTGGTTACCTCCTTTCCCCCATACGCCTCAAAATCTCCTCTCTAGGTCCATGTCCTCCCACTCCTTCAGAAGGCAAGTTCCCTAAGGAGTTCTAACTCAGCTCCTCCCAAGATAGGATGAGTTACCTTTTTCAAGCAAAAAATCCCTTACACACACCCCAGACCCCATCTCTCTTCACAGCACATTTCTCTTCACTCATAGGAACATTCATCAGTGGAACTTCCTTTCTCTCTCTTTCCTTTTCAAACTTTCCCCCTTTCTCCTTACCCACTCACCTGCAAGTTCTTCTCTCCCTGAGACCACAATGATCACTTTCCTCTCATTGTTAGCCTTTGAGAAATCAAAGACTCCGACACATTACACATGCCACTCTATTCTCCCTGCACTCTTCTCCTTTCACATTCCCTCCCATTTGTAATGTAGTCTCACAAAAAAATCAATTCCTTTGTAGGCAGGGTATTTCTGTCCATGCCTCTACCTGACTTCTGGCTTTACCCCTGTCTCCTTGTGTGCATTTAGAAAGAAATTTCTTCTTGGTTTCTCTGTTGCTCTCCTTGGCTAGTGCATTTCCTGAATTTCTGCTGTCTAGGGTGTCTGAGATATGATCTCCATAGTTCTAATTTTCTTTCTAAGAATGTTTCAAATGATTTTTTATAATTGATTATCTATCTTTTTTCTTTTATGGTTATGCTCAGATTTGCAGGGTAGGTCACCCTGGGTGACATCCTGAGGTCTCTTGCTCTTTGGAACATATTCCGCTCTCTCTTGTTTTTCTGGTATGTGCAGAATAGTCTTGTGATATTTGAATTTTCTTTCCTTTGTATTTGAAGGCCATTCTCCTGATTGCTTGCAGAAGTTGTTTCTGAAATGAATTGTTAAATTTAACCATTATTAGTCTTGGAGCTTTGTTTTATTTCTGGAGGTGGCCTATGAATTCTTTCAAATGGTATTTCATTTTCTGTGTCTAGAAGTTCTGGGCAATTCTCTTTTATTTCTTCTTGCACTATAGTGTTCAAGTATTTTGTCTCATATTCTTCTGGGAAACCTATGATGCTCATGTGTCTCACACATCTTATCTTCAAAATCAGTGTTTTGCTTGGGTAGAGAACATATTTTCTTTAAGTGTTTCTCTTTTTTTTTTGGACTTCCTTTCTTTTAGATTGTCCTTCACTACTATGTATTTGAATAATATTTCATTCTTTCATTTGTTTCTTTGGTAAAATTTGCCATCACAGATTCTAGTTGTTCTATTCTGTCCATTATTTTTGCTATGTAGGCTATAATTTCTGCTTTCATAATTCCCATTTCTTTTTTTTTAAGCCAATGAGGAGCAGTGTGTTGTGGTTCCACATTCTTCTTAAATCCCATAGGGTCCTTGGTCTGATAAGTGTTTAATTATTTTCCCTTGTTTTGCAGTATTTATTCATAGATGCCTGAATTTGTTTACTAGATTTGGAGACCATATTTCCTTCTGCTGTTAGTGTTTGCTCTGATGATTTGTCTACGTATCATCAAGGTTTTAGCGTTTTCTTCTTCCAGAGATCTTTGATAATTTCAGTTTTTCTCCTCATTTTCCCCTTTTGCTCACTTTTTGATTCATTCCTCTTTGGTGGTGGTTTCTTTGGGGGCTATATCTCAACACTTCTTCCCTTCTTCCCACGTTGGACAATTTACAATTCACTAGCCTAGGTCTCATGCCCCTTTTGAAGGTACAGAACTGGGCCCAGGAGGATGTTGACCTCTTTCCTTCAGGTTTAGTGGAGTACTGCCCAATCTCCCCTAACAAAGTATCCCATTCTGCTCCCTCTGTTCTTCAGTCCTCTGACCTGGCTCTGATAGTTCAGAGAGCTGCTGTTCTAGTGCTACAGGATTGATTTAAGAGTTTGACTTTCTGAGGTTCTTAGAGGAGGGTGATGTGGTCTGTTGAGCTCTATTTCAAGCCCAGACATAAGTCTTTCTCTTTTCCCTCTGTTCCCCTGCAAAGATCTTTTTCATCATAGAATGTTGCTGCCCCAAGCCTGGCTATTTGACGTAGTTCAAGCGAACTCTTCTAGCATAGAGCCAGCATCTCCATACCATTGGACAAAAGGTGAGACTGGGGTATGGATGGGGTGGGGTTTTGTTGCCAACCTGCATGTTGAGTCCTTGGGTTTTGTTGCAAGCCCATGTGTTGGGCTCGTGGGTCAGCTAGTGTAGCCTTGCTGCTGGTGGCATGGTATATGGTGGGATGCTGAGTGAGGCAGGCATCAGTTCATGATCTTTTTTAACCTTCTTTATGGGTTTCTACTGTCCTAGACCATGGCGATAGCTGAAGTTGCTTTATCTTTTATGTAGAATTTCTGTTTTAGAGAGGTTCGAGATGTGGGGCTTAGTGAAACTGTCTAGTGTTCCATCTTGTTGATCAAGTTGACGTCATAAGATTTAGTGCTAAAAGGGTCTTTGGGGACCAACTAGTCCAATGCCTTTATTTCACCTAAGAGGATCATGAGGTTCTGAGATGTAAAGTAATTTGGCCAAAGTTATACAACTGGTGAGCAGCAGAGCTAAGATGACTAAGGTAAAAACATGGCATGAAGTGCTTAAATCAGATTAGTGAAAAGGGAAATGGAAAAATGTGTTAATTGAATACTTACTGCTTACATAAGTCAATTGGTACTTATATGGAATAGGCTGCCTCGTGAGATGTTCAAGCCCTGGTTGGGTGTCCTGTTAGGGATGGAAGTGTTTCCTTGAGCAAAGGGGTTGTAGGAGATCACTTTTAATATCTGTATCCACATATATATGTAATTATATATGTACATATACATATGTGGCATTTATATTACCACTTTAAAATTCCCAAGATGCTTTATACATATTCTCCTTTGGTCCTCATAAGTAACCCTTTATGATAGCTGCTATTATGCCCATTTCTACAAACAAGGAAACCAAGTCAGACTTGCCCTGGCTCCCATCACTTTTGTGTGTGTGTGTGTGTGTGTGTGTGTGTATGTATAGGGATTTGAATCCAAGTTTTCCTAACTTCAAGCCCCTTATGCTATATTGTCTCCCAGTTCTTGGACATTATGACTTTTATGTACTACTAGTGTTATTTGGCAATTATTTGTTAATGTAAATATCTTATCTATGCAACTAGATTCTTAGGCATGTACAATTTGGCAGGAACTTTCCTCTTTTCCAGCTCATTAACTGATACATCAGTTCCTTCTATATCACTGGTTCACTGATTGAATAAAAGGATTGAAATAGAAATAGATGTTATTAATCCATACATAAGAAATAAAAACAAAAGAAATAGAAACAAATCCATACATAAGGATCCCTGAGGGTTGTATATTAACCTAGTTTTAAAAGTAACATTACATCTATGTTTTGTTGTGTTTATATTTATTTTGTTACGTATTTCTCAGTACCTTTTAATCTGGTTCAGGTGCACTCAGCAGAGCTGTGGATCACATGCTTCCCCTGGATTGATTGGTCATCACCTCTCCTCCACATCGCTTGTCTGAATACTTCCAGTGACAAAAAGTTTGCTACCTTGTGAAGCAGCCCATTCCATTTTTGGACAGTTGTAATTGTTAGAAGGGCAATTATGGGTCAGCTAGGTGGAGCAGTGGATAGAGCACCAGCCTTGGAGTCAGACACTTGACACTAGCTGTGTGACCCTGGGTAAGTCACTTAACCCCAATTGCCTTGTTAAAAACCAAACAAAACTCGGTGGTGTAGTGGATAGAGTGTTAGGCCTAGAGTCAGGAAGACCTGAATTCAAATGTGATCTCAGACACATTACCTGTGTGACCCTGGGCAAGACACTTACTCATATTTATCTCAGTTTCCTTATCTGTAAAATGAGCTGGAGAAGGAAATGGCAAAACATTCCAGTATCTTTGCTAAGAAAACCCCAAATGGGGTCATTAAGACTGGGACAGAACTGAAAATGACTGATCAACAACAACAAATTATTAGAAAATTCTTATTTTGATCTGAAATCCTAATGAATGATAAAGGACACTGAATTACCAGAAAGGGATGGTATTTAAAGGGGCCCAGTGAGAAGTTTTTGTAAAAAAAAAATTCCTTAATGCAGTTACCAAAATCCCTTTCATCAGAAGATTTATTTTTAGTTATTTTACTAATTTCCTCATCTTCTATGCACCCTGTTTTCTTTCTCTACATTTTCCTTGAAATTCGGTGGTGGAAATCTAAACATGTTTGCTATTTGTCTGTTGAATCCACATCTCTTCTTTTTTATTTTTATTTTTTGTCTTTTTGGAGGGGGGAAGGCAATTGGGGTTAAGTGACTTGGCCAAGGTCACATAGCTGGTAAGTGGTAAGTGTCTGAGGCTGGATTTGAACTTAGGTCCTCCTGACTCCAGGGCCCACATCCCTTCTTAAAGACCAACTTTAAATGCCTCTTCCATTAAAGAGTCTTCAATACTCTTCCTCTAATAATAAATCAATAAACATTTATTACTCTCTTGCTATGTGCCTGTCACTGTAAGGTCTCTTAGCCTCTCAGGGTCCTTTGACTCACCTTGCAGTCAGTCTCTCATATTTTGGTTTTCCTTATCTCTGTATCTGACCTTGATTTGATTCTGTTACTTTAATGTTTTACTACCTATCCTAAACTCCCTCACCTCCTCTAAGATATCCCACAGTTCCTGAGTTTCTAATTCTCATCATTGGGTAACCCTGTTCACCTTCTCCCACCTTCTCCTCTCTTGGCTTCTGGGCTTCTGAGGGTTTCTAAAGAGTTGTCCACAATAAGTTAAGGGGTATAACCTTGGCTCCAATATTTCTGCTTTTCTTGTTGACTCCTCTCTTTGTGCTCAGTCACTTCTGGCCTTTCCCTCTTTACTTAGTCCTCCAGTGGCACCTTCAACTCTCAGCATCATCACCCACTTTCTTCTACTTCTCTCCAGGCTCAGAGAAAGAAGCTTTCCTACTCTTCCCAAAGGCTACCTTTGACCTTCAAGTCTGTTTCCCCTCTTGTCTTCTCCAGGAACTTGCTGATACAGACTCTTGCTCTCTGCCTTCCCCCCTCAGTTCCTTACATTTTGATCTCTCCCATCTTAAAAAAAAAGCAACAACACAAAAACCCCCAACAAAACAAAAACAAAAACCCAAAGCCCAACCAATCAAAACATCCTTCCTTTGGTTCTTCTCATTCATGTAGCTACCATCCTCTCCCTCTCCTTCCTTTCTCTGCCAAACTTGTACATCTAGAGCCCAGGTAGTATAACTCTAGCCTGTCTGTCTAGATTTCTTTTATATTCTTCCTCTTTCTTCTCTTTCCCTTTTGGCCAAACTGACCTAATTGCTATTTACCAAATGTGGCATTTCACGTCCCACTTTTCATGCCTAGGCATGGGTGACTATCCATCATGCTTGGAATGTGCTCCCTTCTAACCTATTCCTCTTAGTTTCCCGAGCTCCCTTCACAGCTCAGCTCAGGAGATTCCCTGGAAAAGAAAGGTGGCTTTTAGGATTTTCCACATCTCTCCACTGAGTGTTTGTTACCTCTTCAGATTATTTTGAAATTGAAGCCTTGACAACCACTTGTAATCTGATGAACAACATCTCCCCACGAGACACTTTACTATGCACCTTCCTAACGTACTTATTATGTCTCATTCCATATTGGAGTTGGCTCTGTATAATATCCCTCTTACTAATATAAAGACTCCATGAGGAGTTTTGGGTCTTGCTCATTGCCCAGCATGCCACTGAGACACAGTAGGCATTTTAAGTAAGCGTTGAATTGAATTAATCTGGCTTCAGCAAGTGATAACTCTCAGCTTAGAGACAGGAAACATGTCTAGAGGTAACTGGCATCCTCAACAGGTCCTATCCCAATGCTTTTCACATAATAAAAGCTCCACAAATATTTGTTGACTGGTCTGTTTTCCAAATATGTGAATAAATGCGTAAGACAGTGCAATGTTATGGAAAGAAAAGCATGGCACACTAGATCTACAGTGATAATGAATACCTTACAGGTTTTACAGTTTAGAAAACACTTTAGGGACAGCTAGGTGGTGCAGTGAATAGAGCACCGGCCCTGGAGTCAGGAGGACCTGAGTTCAAATCCAGCCTCAGACACTCAACACAAAACTAGCTGTGTGACCTTGGGCAAGTTACTTGACTCCAATTGTCCTACCTTCCCCACTCCAAAAAAAAAAAAAAAAAGCAAAAGAAAACCCTTCATATGTATTAAGTCATTTGGATAACACACCTGTGAGGTAGGTGGTGCAAGCATTATTATCTCCATTTTATAGATGAGAAAACTAGGTTCAGAAAAGCAAGAACCAGAGGACCTTGTCCCATATTTTATTTTGCATTTAAAAAGATGAATCATTAGCGGAGAGCTGCTTCTCCTCTCCCCCTCATCTTTCATCAGTTGGTATCTTCCCCTTCTATCTACTCCTTCACCCCTGTCTCACATGAAGAAGTGCTTGTCTGACTCTATCGCCTTCCTCCCCTCAGTAAACTCCTGTGGCTCCCTATTATCTCCAGGATCAAATATAAAATTCTCTATTTGGTTTTTGAGGGGTTTCATAACCTGGCACCTCCTACCTTTCCAATCCTCTAATATATTTTTGTTTTTGTTTTGGAGGGAGGAAGGCAGGGCATTGGGGGTTAAGTGACTTGCCCAAGGTCACATGGCTAGTTTTGTATGAAGTGTCTGAGGCCGGATTTGAACTCAGATCCTCCTGACTCCAGGGCCAGTGCTCTATTCACTGCACCACCTAGCTGTCCCCAATCCTCTTATATGTTACTCCCCTCTATGAACTGTGTACTCTGAGCTAGCAACACTGGACATCTTGCTTTTCCTCACACAAATTCTCCCAACTCTGTTCCTTTTCCCTAACTGTTCCTCATGCTTGGAATGCTCCCCCTTTTTACCTTGGCCTCCTGGATGTCCTTGTTACCTTGAAGACCACTCAAATCCTACCTTCCATAAGAGGTCTTTCCTGGCCCCCCCAATTGCTTAGTTCCTCCCTTCTGCGATGGCCTCCAGTGTATTCTGTATAGAGTTCGTATGTTCTTGGTCATTTGCATGTTGTTATCTTGTGTGAGGGCAGCGACTGTCCTCTGTCTTTCTTTGTATCTTCAATGCTTAGTGCGGTGCCTGGTATACAGTTGTAGTTTAATAAATGCTCGTTGATTTGACCTGGTTTTAAATCTTGGCTCTGCCATTTACTTTAACCTATTTGTGATGTTAGGCAAATCATTTAACATTTTTGGGCCTCAGTGTCCTCAATTGTAAAATAAAGGATTTAGACCCCTCAAAGATCCTTCTACTTTTAAATCTATGATCTTGTGATTTTATTTTAGGTTGTTGAAATATCCAATGCTAAAACCAAGGCAGTTACTCAGTTCAGACAATAGTATGGGGGAACCCCTCCACACTCCCCCAGCAATACCCACTGTGTAAGCTGAACAACCAGTGGCTGAACTCCATTTTTCACTTCTGGTTGTTTGTCTTGGCTCATGTCTAAGGGCCTCAGAAACTCAGAAGACTTATGTGATGGCTTCCAATCATAAATGAGGGTTGTTGGCTGGCCCCTGTCATTTTTACCACAGCTGTTGCAACAGAGACTATTCTTGCTCCTAGAAAATGCTCATTCTGGGAATTCTCATTATTCCCCCTGCTGCCCCAAATCCAAATCATCTTATGCTCCCTTGTCTGTCAATGCATCTACATGCAGCCAGCGGTGAAATGGAACCAATGCATGACCCATTCAGCAAAGAAAGTATTTGTTGGGTATCATCTACCAGCAATTCTGTAGAGGAGATTCATGGTTTGCACTGTGGTTTATTGGAAAGAGCACTAACCAGCTCAGGAGTCGGGGGCCTGGGTTTAAATCCACCCACGACAATGCTACCTTATGTGATTTTGGGCTTCCAGTTCCTCAATTGTAAATGAGAAGGTGGGTTTAGACTGACTTCCAAAGTCCCTTCTAGCAATCAAGTTATGATCCTATCATCTCTAAGATCCCCTGTCAACTGTAGAATTCTATAATTCTGGACTAGGTCCGTCTTTAAAGCAAAGGACTGAAGAGTTTACTGATGGTGGTATTAATTTCTGCAGCTCAGCTTGTATCTCTCAAATACTGTGGACCCTCCCTAAATCTGGTAACCTGATATCATAAGAAGATCATTTTAATGGCTGAGCCACTGAAAACAACTTTTTTAATTGGAGGGAGAGAAAAAAAAATGCTTGTTAATGGGAAAATTGCATCCAATAATTTGGATTAAATATAACAATTCTAATTCTTGTAGGCAAGCCCTAGAAAGCAACTAATTGAAAGCTCTTATAAACTGATATTTGAAAAAAGATCTATGATTTCAACTACTTGGGAAACCTCTTCTACTAATATCAGCTGTAATTCCTGCATGCCTCATAGGCATCATAAATCTGGTGCTGGAAAGGGCCTCAGAGACCATCTAGTCCAACTCCGTTTCCTTTTTTTTCTTTCTGGGTAATTAATAGTTTTATTAATTATGTTAGCAATTAATGAAAGGGATCAGTGACCCTCTGCCAAAGACCCTTCATGGAACCCAAGTTACTCACGCAACTCATGGAACCCAACTCACTCAACACATATGCCCTTGGAAGAGTGGATGTTTATGTCACTGGCAAATCAGCTCTGATTGCCAACTCTTTCCTCTTACAAATGTCTTTGTAGACTTCTTTTGGTGAGTCTGTAGTTAGAAAAAACAAGTCATTATTTTAGTGCCCAGCCCTCTGGTCAAGCCAATAAATAAGCATTTATTAAGTCCTTACTCATGCTAAGTGCTGGGGATGGAAAGGCAAAAGACAGTTCCTGCTGGCAAAGGAACTCACAGTTTAGAAAAACAGGGCAGGGGATGGCCATGTAACCTTGAGCAAGTTACTTAACCCCAATTGCTTAGAGGCGGCCAGGTGGCACAGTGAGTAGGAGTGCTGGCCCCAGCGTTGGGAGACCTGGGATTGGTTCTGGCCTCAGATACTCGGCACCCACACAAAAATAACTGACCATGTAACCTTGAGCAAGTTACTTAACCCCAATTGCTTAAAAAAAAAAACCGGGCAGACAAAATGGTGGAGAACTTTCTGACTTTTACTACGCTGGTTTGGGGATGACATCACATGTCCCAAAGTTCTTTTTAACTGAGTAGGATCTACCAGAACTTAAGTTCTATTAGCATAGCCATTGGGAAACTGCAGGGGGGGGATCACCTCCACACCATGGACAGACATCAGACTAGAACTTTAATGGAGCTTCTCATATGTTAAAGTCTTCAAAAAATGTTTTTTTTCTACACATTCAGGGTTGGAGAAAAGTAAAAGCATAGGTTATTACCAGATATTCTAACAGAGATTCCCAAAGTGGGCGATACTGTCCCCTGGAGGCTGGAATGATCCAGGGGGCAGTAGTAGTCTTGGGTGCAGTTGGGGAGAGCTGAATAAAAATAAGTGGGTGGTGGAAGCATAAGGAAAGAAGAAAATTTTGATAAGTCATTTGTACGTGTTTCATCTGTTGTGTAATAGAGCTAAATTTGTAGTGATTACATTACTTTCCAAATAAACATACAAAATAGATATTACAATCCGTAAATGGTCAAGTCTGCTGACGGGTCTTAACAAGCAAGTGTTGGCAGGTGAATGTGTCATGAATTGTGGGGAAATTCAGCATGCATCAGCAGGAATATATGCATGTAATGACTTGTTTATAATATGATACTATATGGTTACGTGATGCACTATAGCATCATCAAAATTTCAATGCAGGAAAAAATCCACAAATTTATAATAAATTATTAAATTTAAGATGTGTTACTTTTAAAAAAATTGTATTATTTGAAATGATGCAAATTTCAAAAAAACTGTTAGAGGCTTAAAGAAAGTAGGTTTCCAGAGTGGTGGTAAGTAATTTTTTTTTTTTTTTTGAGAAGGGGGCGGTAGGCCAAATAAGTTTGGGAACCTCTTCTCTAAAATGATAAGGATAGCTTGTAGGCTACAAAGTTTAGAAGACCATTAGCAAAATGCAATCTCCTAAGACCCTTATGACTTAGGTAGTACAAATATTGTCTCCATTTTACAGATGAGGAAACTGAAGTTCAGTGAGGGTCTTTTTGATTCAGTTTAAACATTATTAAATAGTATAAACAAAGCATCATGCTTCATTTTTGAGAGACAAACCCCTTCCCTCCCCCAATTCTTGTACTTAAAGACATCATTTTCTACTAAGGGCATAGAATACAGAAACAGAGAAGCAAATAATAAGGTAATTTGGGGAGGGAGAAAGCCCCAATAACTGAACATAGTACATAGTGCCTAGTAAGAGCTTAATAAATGTTTATTAATTTGTACACTAGTAATGAAGGAATAGGATGGGGCATTTGACATGAGCCTTGAAGGAAGCAAAGAATTCTAAGGGCTGAAGTTGGAAGTTAAAGTCAAGGAAGGATTTTGAGGCATGGAAGACAGCTTATGTGGAGGGCGGAGGTGGCCGCTGGAATGCCAAATTTAGAGAAGAGCAAGAGAGTCATGTCAGTTTGCTTGGAACAGAGTCCGCGAAGGACAGAGATGTGAAATTCTTCTGGGAAGGTAGGCTCCAAGGTCACTGCCCTTCTCACTCTGCTGCCTGCTGATGTGTTAATATCAAAGAACTGCTGCTGCTGTGCTTAGCTTCATTACCCACTTCTACACACATTGATGGTCTGTCCTAAGACAATGAGCTTGGTTGTTCCAATATTCTTTCTCAGAATGCCCCCCAGTGGATGTGAGCCACCATCTTCACCACTAGGTGGCAGCACTGGAGCACATTAAGGGAGAAAAGTTGGAGAGAAAGTTACCATTGGCTACTTTCCAACTTTGCCTAAAGCGGCTGACTCAGAAAGGGAATAAGTCTTTGTGCATATTAACCTCTGTTCCAAACCTCCCTCTTTGAGGGCTGAGAATGCTGGATGCCCTCTGTCAGTGACAGGTGATGGGGGCCAGCCACCATGATGTCCCTTGATGCCTCTAATGTCCTCACCCTTCCCTCCAAGAATGGGAGAAGGGATGATTTGCCTCCTTGTCGGGGCTAGGTCCTTTATCACTTGCCTTCTGGACCCCTGGGACTTTTTGTGTGCCCTTAACTAGGACCCTGATAATATGTTATCTTTGTTAATTAGAATGTGACAGCAAATTTTCTCACTTTTCTCTGTGCATTCCCAGCACTTAGCACAGTGCTAAGCACTTAAATGCTTTATAATAATGTTTCATCTATGCCATCCATATCCTTCCTCACCCTCATCCCCTCTCTAAAAAACATTTCTAATTTCTCCCTATTTACTGTCTCCTTCCCTTCAGGTTAAAAAAAAAAAATCTTTCCTTGATTCAGGGCAAGTTACTTAATTTTCTAGGTATCAATTTCCTCATTGGTAAAATAGAGAGGTTGGACTACATGACCTTTGAGGATTCTTCTAGCTCCTATGACCTTGTTGTCCCCTCAAGCTACTATCCCATGACTGTCCTTCCCTACAAAGCTAGCAAACATCTCAAAAATATTGTCTATATTTGCAACGCGATCAACTCATTGTAGTTTGACTTTTGACCCCATCCCTATGCACATTTAGCCTGGAAGTAGTGATTCTTTGAATGTTTTAAAAATTATTTAAACTTAAAATTTTTTCCCATAGGTAATATTAATGGGAAGTAAGATCTTCCCTGCCCATTAGTAGGCCTCATGTGGAGCCCATTAAGGAAAGCTTGCTTAGGGGAGGCTTGCTTATAGGAAGGCTTTCACACCTTTTGCTAATTTCTTGCTTTTTTTTTTTTTGGAGGGGCAATTGGGGTTAAATGACTTGCCTAAGGTCTAGTTTTGTGTTAAGTGTCTGAAGTCAGATTGGAACTCAGGTCCTCTTTACTTTAAGACCATTCTATTCACTGTGCCACCTAGCTGCCCCCCTTTTGCTAATTTCTAATTAAGCACTGAGTTAAGAGGGTTGTGGTGCCTTCTGGCTCTGAGAAGTGTATATATATATATATATATATATATATATTTTGCTTTGGGGGCTCGCTTATGAGAAGGATCTTGTGATTCCCTGGTTGAGATTCTGAATGGTCTTATGTTCAGAGCTCCTTGACAACTCAGATGTAAAGGCTCTCTCTATCCGAGGATGTATGTAAATTGTGTAGAAATATTGCTTTGATTCAGGCAGTCAGAGCCCTGTCTGTTGGTTTTTATTTCTCTGCTTGTATTTTCTCTGAAGTTCAGGGTGCTGACTTTTCCCCTGAACTAGTGAATGTAATTAAAAAAGATTGTTGACCCTTTAAACAGCTATCTTTCCTAGTAAAGCACATTTAAAAACCTGTGCTAGCAGCCATCCTGGGTATGCCAGTGTGGTTGCCGCTACGCCATAGTTAAATACTAATTAACATGAGCATTTCTGAATGCTGAGAACAAAAGGATTTTCTGTGAAACTTGGAATCTCTACTATGAACACCTTGATGCTTTTTTTCAAAAAAGCATAGAATATATTCAGCATGTTAGTTTCAAAGTTATCCTTCTTGGTGTGTCCCAACCTGAACCTCAGTCTTTGCTGTTGTTTTTTTTTTTAATGTTTTGTCCTTCTCTCTTGTTCTCCTTTTGCTCCAAAATTCTCTCCAGAATTAAAAACCAAAAAGCCTTTGCCTTGTGTCAAGAGACTTGTCAAATAAGACAAATCACATATAATCCATGTCCAAAAATGTATATTTCATTCTTCATCTCGTATGGCCACTCAATGTATATCTCATTCTGTATCTCATCTCCTTTCTGCCAGGAGGCTAGTAGCAGGCTTTGTCTTTGGCTGCTTGGTGTTGAAGTTGGTTACTGTGTTAATCAGCATTCTTCTGTCTTTCAAAGTTGTTTTTCTCTACAATGCTGTAGTTGCTGTATAAATTGTTTTCCTACTTTAGTTCATATTATTCTGCATCAGTTCATATGTCTTCCCCAGTTTTTCTGGATCCATTCCTTTTGTTATTCTTATAACAATGTAATATACCATTATATTTATATACCATAATTTGTTTAGCCATTTCGCTTTGGATGGGTACTTTCTCATTTTCTAGTTCTTTTCTACCACAAAAACGTTGCTACAAATATATTTATACATATGGGTCCTTTTCCTCTGGTTTTGATCTTCTTAGGGTATACATAATAGCTGTATCCTGGATTCAAAGGGTATTTAGAACTCAGTGACTTTGGGGGTATAGTTTAAATTGCTTTCCAGAATGGCGGGGCAATTCACAGAGTATTTGTGTGCCTGTTTTCCCATAGTACCTCCAACAATTGTCATCTTTTTTTGTTATTGTTGTTGTCTTTGCCAGTTGTTTCATTTGGCATTTCTCTTAGTGGTGATTTAGAGCATTTTTTCATATGGCTGTTGATAGGGTGATTTTCTTTCATAGAGGTTCCTCTCTCCACATAAGGAAACTTTAAAGAAAGTCAGGTGTGTAAGGCAGACCCATGAACGGCAGAGTCTCTTGAACCTGGACATAGTGATCATGACTGTTATGGTCAGGAAGACAAGTCCCCAGAACCTGTATGAACTCCCTCTGTTAATGGCGCCACCTTCCTCCTAATCATTTTTTCCTTACTATTCACATTAAATCCATTATCCAGTCTTTCTGATTCTTCTTCCACAGTGTGTCTTGAATCTGTTTGCTTTTTACTTCCATAATCGTGGGCAAGCCAAGTCACCTCTCCAACCTTCGAGTTTGCTTATCTGTAAAATAGAAGTTAATTTCAGGTATTTGATTCATTTCAACAAATACTCCCCAATTATCTGTTATGGGCTATGCAAGATACTGGGGGCTCTGGACGCAGAGACAACCCGCCCCCAAAGGAACAAACAAACAAACCAACAAAACAATCTCTGCCCTCAATGAGCTTAATTCTACTGTGTATAAATAATATGTACACAAATAGGTAAATGGATGTAGATGAAAATTAATGCCTTATTTGTGCCAGTCATTAGGCTAAGTGCTGAGGATACACATACAAGCAAAGTAAGCAAGATGGTCTTTGCCCCCAAAGAGTTTAAGTTCTGATGGGGGAAGATACGTAAAAGAGAAATGAAAAGGGGATGGGGGTGGGGAGGCAAGGCATGACATAGCAATGGTCTGGAGGTGCAGTGGACACTTGGATCCAGGCAAGATAAGGCCAAAACTGAACTGTTGGAAGTTGAGGAGCTTCCACTGGGAAGAAGGTAGAGATGACATGGCATGGAAATACAAAATGATTTGTGGGGAGGGGAATGCTTACTACTGGGGAGATCAGGAAAGTCCTCCAGGGCCTTTCCATTTATCACAAAGGTTGTGAGACAAAGTGTTTTGTAAACCTTAAAGTGGAATATAAATGTGAAATATTAATTACTATTATAATTGGCATGCTAGCTTTGGAACTGGAGAACAAAAATTTAAATCCTGGTTTTTCCACTTGCTACCTCTGTGACCTTGGGCTAGTCATTTGAGGTCAGGGCTTCTGTTTCCTTATCTCAATAACCTTTAATGGTCTCTTCTAACTTTGCATTTATGATCCTTTAGCCCAGGTCATGTCTCCCCCTCCGTTAGTATGGATAATCCACAACTACATGGATGTGCTATAATAAGCCATTTTTAGCTAAGAATAGGACTCCTGTTGAATAGACTGTTTGATCTTGCTCATCTATAAAACTGGAATGATAATAATGCTTACCTCCCAGGGTTGTTGTGAGGATAATATTTTTTTTTTGAGGGGGGAAGCCAAGGCAATTGGGGTTAAGAGACTTGTCTAAGGTCACACAGCTAGTAAGCGTGTTAAGTGTATGAAGTCGGATTTGAACTCACATCCCCCTGACTCCAGGGCTGGTACTATTCACTGTGCCACCTAGCTGCCCCAGCATATTATTAATAGAATAATTATTTGACTTTATTAACAATGTACCAGGCATTCATTTATTTTTCTCTTTGCGTAAAGAAATTTTCTACCAGTAAATTTTAAAAAATACTTTGTAAACCTTAAAGCTAACTATATGGGATAACTGAGGTTTCTGGTGGTTAAATGATTTGCCTAAGGTCACACAGCTAGTAAATGTTGGAGCTGGATGTTCTTTCTATTATATAATGGCCCTTCCCATCATCCTTAGTAACAAATTTCTAAAAGTTATTGGAATGGTTTCAGATGCCTCAGAAACCTCAGTATTTCAGTGGATTTGTCCTCTCATCGTGTGTGTGTGTGTGTGTGTGTGTGTGTGTGTGTGTGTGTATTCTACTCATGGAGCCTTTAAGCCTTTATTATGCACTTACTATAAGCAAGGCACTGTGCTAGACATTCATTGTTGCTTTTGTTGTTTAAAGAAGAATTTATTAATGAGTAAAAAAAAAATGTACAATGAAAAAAGAAAAAAACACAGGACCTTTCTTCCAAAGTTTATAACCACATACGCAACTATATCTCATAGTGTAATACAAAGAATTAAAAGGACAAACTACGAAAGTCATTGCATATGTGGGAAGAGAGAAATGGAAGGATCCATTAGTTAAAACACAGAATAATGGTGACCTGTAATTACAAATGGCAATAAAACACAATTCAGCAAAAGAAGGTAAGTCAGCTTTCTAGTACCTCTTTGTAGAGATGTGGAGAATCCATGGAAGAAGATGAACAGGAATTCTATAGTGTGTGAGGAGTATGATGGAAGGGCCACCTACACTGATGGTTGTTAATGTCAGCGGCCCATTGATTTACTGAAGTAGACACTGGAGATTGAGAAGACAGAAACATCCATTAATACAGATTGAGACCCACACCTGCCTCCTCATCCTATAAAGTTCTTTTCTCAGCCTTCATCTAGATCAGAGGGTCCATGAACTTTTAATATTTCGATACCTGTATAGAAGAGTGTGTTGGTAAATGTTTAACAACTGGCTTTCTGAAAACCACACTGTAAAGTTTAATCTGCAATTATATATTTATATTATATATATATATACATTTTATATATAATGATATATATATTTTCTCAGTCAAAATTATATATATATTTTCTCAGTCACTAGCTTAAGTCTAGAAAATCAACGAAACAATAAACTGGGTCCTGGTTTGGAGTATTTGCAGATTTCCAAAGTCTAAGCGCTCATGCTTAAAATTTAACAATCAAAAGCTGGTTCTAGCACACCCCTGATTATATATCAGTATAATTGGTTTCTTCCATAATCCTATGCATCTTATTTTGCATATTTAAAAATATCCTGAGAAGAGGTCCACAGGCCTCACCAGACTGCCAAAGGGGTTTGTTACATACTGTTCTAGATGTTTTTACATTTCTTTTTTTCTTTTTGGAGGGGGGAAGGCAGGGCAATTGGGGTTAAGTGACTTGCCCGAGGTCATATGGCTAGTAAGTGTTAAGTGTCTCAGGCTGGATTTGAACTCAGGTCCCCCTGACTCCAGGGCTGATGTTCTATTCACTGTGTCACCTAGCCGCCCTGATGTTTTTACATTTCATTGGTACAAAGGAAATAATTATTCATCCTTTCCATGAAGAAGGACCACCTCCCTTTTTCAATTTTCCATTTCCTGGGTGACATTCCTTATATCTCTTCTTGAACACAACCATCACTAGCCAATGCCTGGAAGCTGACCTGTGTTCACTGTGTGTCTTTTCATTGATGTTTGAGTCACTTGTAATTTTTGCTCTCCCCCTTGCTTCGGGGTTCAGTATATTCACACCAAACTCCATTTGGATCCAATAGGCATAGCCCACTTCTTAGTCTCCTTTGTAGCTGTTCTTTGATATTGGGCAGCCAACTCTCCAGAGAGGGAATTGAACAAGAGATAACCTTATAAACTTCAAAAGGGTGAGAAGATTCATCAGAGGTCTCACCAGCAATTGGAGTTGGTAGCCAAGGTCTCCAGAAGTAGAGGCTATGGCTGATAATAGAGGGGGCTTCTCTAGGAAGATGGGCAAAGACAGTTGCTAGGAATAGCTGTGTCTGGTGATTTCTGAGACTGACTCCTCCTGCTGGAGAGAAGAACTGGCTAGGGGATTTGAGAAAGGGGCTGATTCTCAAAGCCCAGCAGCAAGTAATACCTATAAGGAGAACTTCTTGAGAACTTGCCAGAGGAAGAAAAGGACTCACTTGGTCCACTTTTTGTGTAACAGTCAGTCCACAAGCACTTATTAATCACCTACTAGATGCTTATTAAGTACTTTGGGGGCATTTATTAAGTACCTGCTATGTTAAATACCTGGGATACAGACTATTCCTGTTCTCATGGAATGTTCTCATTATATCTTAATGGAACTTTGTGTGTACAAGGGGAGAGTATATTCTGTCTTGGGGAGGAATGTTTTGCAACCACTTTTTTTTACTATACATTTTCAGTAAATATTCTTTTCTAAAAGCTAATAGAGTTAGCAGCTAGGGGGAGCAATGGATAGAGTGCCAGTCCTAGAGTCAGGAAGACTCATTTCCCTGAGTTCAAATCTGGCATCAGACACTTACTAGCTGTGTGACCCTGGGCAAGTCACTTATCCCTGTTTGCCTCAGTTTCCTCATCAGTCAAATGATCTGGAGAAGTTAAATGGCAAACCACTCTAGTGTCTCTGCCAAGAAATTCCCAAAGAGATGGACATGACTGAACAATAACAAAAAATAGAATCCTGAATTGGTTGGTTGATAAAGGAGAGCCCATAGATCAGATTTCAAGGGCCACAGTATTAGGAACTACAGCAACCCTCAGGGTCCTCAGGGAGAGTTGTAGCTGTCCAGCCTCTAAGCACCCAGCCTACAAATGTGAGGAGAGACCAGAAAGGGTGCTGTGATAGGAAAAACAAGACCACAAGCCATGTATGAGTGCTCTGAAGGAGTGGCTGCATCTGTGAGAGCAAGGCCCAGAAACCCCAGGCTTCATCTTCCTGTCGAAATTTGGCTCTGCAGTTTCATGGCCTGTTTTCATGACTTTAGGCAAGTTAACCTCTTTAGATCTCAGTTTTCTCATCAGGTTGGATCAGATGACTTCTAAGGGTTCTTCCAGCTCAAAATCTCTACGTTTGCCCTTTTCCCACTGTGGGCTGAGGGAGGTCTTTGCTGTGCTTTCAAAATGGTCTGCTGCTGAGTTGAGGGTTATGGAGGGAAATAAGGCAAAAAAAAAAAAAAAAAGAGGGGCTATTTGAAACAAAGGATTTAACAGAGCAAGTCAGGGCTATCATTCGGATTTTTTTTAAAAGGCAAGATTGACTTAGACTTCATGAAGGGCCCAGATGTGGCTTGTTCTCTCTTTAGGCCATGCAATCACACATTTCACTACAACCAAGATAGGCACGGATTTCCTGATCGCCGCACCATCTAATGGTTGCATTTTGGAATATGACACAGTATTCATTATGTTAGTGGCCTATGTATTGATCATCGCTAATGTCCCTCTTTTTGGCATTATCACATCATTATAGTGAGAAGCAATTCAGAGCTGTAGATACGGGAATGGCCTCAGTCAACCAAGTCTTGCCTCTGACATCTATGGGCTGTTTGACCCATAGAATCACTTGTTGAATCACTCTCCTTCCCAGTCCTTTAGGCAATATCTGTTTTATAGTGTGGGTGCTGATCTGCCTTACTAAGAGAGAGATTTTTTTCATTGGGAGTTGCTCATACCAATGTAATCATAGCTTTAGTTGAACATATTTAGAGTAGGAAATAGGGTGAAAAAACTAGAGTTTTGTCCCAGGGTTTGAGAATTGAGAGGGTCTGACAGAACTTGTCTATTTCTAAGGAAGATGATATAGATGTAATACACAGCATAGGCCTAAGCATTCTTATGGGCAATAGGACCCTTTAACCCAGAGAGCAGGGCCTTGCAACCCAGTCTGCTCTGGGGAGAAGGGAGATGGAGCCTCTGTTTCCCTAGCTTGGGAGATTTTTCTTTCCTTCTCATGCTTCTCTCAAACTTTTTTTGGTAGGCTTATACCTAGAAGGTGGAAAGGAAGTCTAGGTTGAAAGCGTGGAGGGAGAGTAGAGAGTACTCCTCTCTCTTAGGGGGTACCTTGAAGTATGTCACACCTAGGGAAAGAGGATATTCTGGAGAGCCTTTGTTGGTGGAAAGAGGAGGCAAACTACACTTCACCTTACCTTATTATCTCATTTTATCCTAACAACCCTGGGAGGTAGGTGCTATTATTAACCCCATTTTACAGATGAGAAAACCAAAGCAGACAGAGGTTCAGTGACTTGGCCAAGGTCACACAACTAGCAAGTGTCTGAGGTTAGGAGAATGAATTCAGGTCTTCCTGACTCCTGTTTCAATATTTAATTCAGTGTGCCACCTAGTTGCCTAAAACCAAGAATGTCCCTCATCCCTCAGCTGATTGTCCTGAAATCAGAAGTTAGTGATCAGAAAGGGCTGGTTACCCCCATGTTGAACATTGGTTGGAAGGCCACAAATACAAGAGAACCATATTGAGAGTCAAGACCTCAGTTCAAACTCTTGCTTAAACACTGTCTCAAACACCATCTCTCGGCTTCTGTTTCTTCTGCCAAAATGAGAGGGGGTTGAACAGGATGATCTATTCAGTCTCTCTCCCCCCACTATCCCTAAAAGAGCGCCAGTGAGTCTATGAGACTTGGATTCCTTTTTATTCCATGTTAGCTGAGTCTCAATTTTTGATGAACTGATGAGCCTTCCTTTGTGACTCTGCGTTAGTGACTTGCCCTCACTGGTCTCCTAATCTGAAGAATGAAGGGGATGGACTAGATCAGAGGCATCCAACACACAGGCTCTACACTCTGAAGTGAGGCTGAACCAGATAAAAATGTAATTGAGAACTGTTTAAAAAATACAATACAACATAGGTAATGAGAATTTGTGGTTTTCTAAGTCAATATTCTGCCTGTAGAGATCATTTCTATTTGATCCCTGAGCTACACAATCCTTCCAGTTCTAGGTGAGGTCCCTTCTAGCATTCAGTGATGATCTTTTTAGGGGAGATTGACTTCAATCCCCCCTTCAGCTCCTCCATCAAAAAACATCTCTTTTTTTTTTTAACTTGAGGGTTACCACTCCTACTTCAACTGAGAGTGCTTTTCCTTGGGCAAAAAGTTCCTTGTTATAGGTAGTGGTGAATTGGAGCCTGCTCATATCTGGCCAGTTTTTTTTAGTATGAACATTTATACCTTGGAAATTCTACAAATCAAGAGTTAATGTCTTAGGGGCGGCCAGGTGGCTCAGCAAGTAAGAGCACCGGCTCCAGTGTCGGGATGACCTGGGATCAAATCCGGGCTCAGATACTCAGCACCACACCCAGAAATAACTGGCCGTGTAACCTTGAGCAAGTTACTTAACCCCGATTGCTTAAAAAAAAAAAAGAGTTAATGTCTTACTTTGTTGATTGTCTGGACTTAAGAAAGCAATGGAGAAAATTTTAAAGCTTTAAAAGTGTTATGTGTACTTCCCCCGCCCAGATCAGGTAGTTAAATATTCACCAGCATATCCCTGGTTATGGCTCTGGTAACTGACCCTATCTGAGGTTATTTCTGAATGGAAAATTGAGAAAGAGCTTAAAGTTTCCTCTCTAAAGTCTTTCCTGGTGAGCAATGCTTTCAACTCCAAATGCTCCCATGTAATTATTCCTCCGTCTGTATCTGTACTTTTCTTTTGCTTGACTTTAATCTGTTTACTCAGCAGTTCAGAAGCCATACCACACAGTGATCAGCTGACATCAAGACATCTAGACAATGCGCTCGGAAAGCAGGAAAGAGCATCACAACCACAGACTTGTTGGTTCCCTCCTCCGGCCATAGACTTTAAGGTAGTAAAGATGTTCTTTTGAAGCCACTCTCTTCCCCTGCAAAAACAACTTCTAAGGAGGGCCCTGGATCAAAAGTAACGTTAGAGATGCCAATCCAGCCAACTCCAAAAATGTGGATGCAACTCAGCCCCACTATTGTGAGATTAAACTGGTGCAGGATCTAGATTTTGGGAGGTGTAACACTTGGGAATTGTTTTACCTGCCATCTGCCTTGAGTACCCAAACCCATCTCTGACTAAAGATATTTTATGATACTACAAAGTGAATTAAAGTGATCTGTAACTACCCCTTCAGATTATATGAGCTCCTCTGAGGTGTCAGAGTCAAGAAAGGCATCAATTTAATTTCTAGTACTCAGTGGGGATGGGGTGAAGAATAATGGGTAGAACTGTGTTTGAAGAGAGGGAGTGTTCTTTCACTTCTTTCCTATGAAGCTGTCCTAATGGTACAAGGACAAACTGTCTCAAGTGAAAACATAACATGCTTGTGTTTAGAACAGGCAAGTGACGTAAAAATCTTCATTTTTTTTGGATTAAACAACAGGATAATAAATCTATCATCAGGGGTGATTGATTCAGAATATTATAAAAACAACTGGCTATTCAACCTGGTGAAGGCAGTGGTTTCATCATCTGAATCAAAGTACCTACTTTGAAGTTTAATACTAGAGATACTAATACTAACTACTGGTTAATTTGTTAACTTGATAGAATATAAGCTCCTTTGTATTCCTGGCACCCAGAATGAGGCCTTGAATGTAGAAAGTACTTAAATATTTGGCAAATTGAATTTGTTTTAAGTAGATTTCATATAGAATTAAATTAATTTAATGATCACATTCATTAGTGTGGGAACTCTCTCCACCCACCTACATGGAAGGTTTTTTTTACACCTTAGTACACAGAATTTGAGTGTTGTTGTGGCTGAAAAGTTCATCACACTTAGCTGTCCCCATATTTAGCTGGGCTGGCCTTCAGACAACATGTAGTTTATCTCCATGGCCATACATGAAATATTTTTAGATTGGTAGAACTTACAACTTACACCCCATTGGTGCACCTTCATGAGTCTAAAATTAACTTACATTGATATGATGAATCATAATAGGTCTTTGGAGAATTATGCTTTCATACTTTAACCACTATCTGATCTCACTGACTTCTTTCTTCTTCTCTGTGTGTATATACCACAATCTATCCAAGCCTTTTTATACTGTGAATTTCTTGTTCATATCCTCCCATGAATTCCTCATCCTCTACAAAGAATCAAGTTCAGAGGTGGGAAACCTGCAGCCTCGAGGCCACATGTGGCCCTCTGGGTCCTCAAGGGAGGCCCTTTGACCGAATCCAAGCTTCATAGAACAAGTTCCCTTAATAAAAGAATTTGTTCTGTAAAACTTGGACTCAGTCAAAAGGCCGCACCCAAGGACCTAGAAGGCTACATGTGGCCTTGAGGCCACAGATTCCCCACCCCTGCTCTAGTTGATGGATGGGCCAAAGATCTGGCTCTAGGTCTTTGAAAATTCTGTGGATACTGAAACAGATAAGATCTTGTTTTGAAGAAGCTCAGACCACCTCTTACCACCTCCCCTCAGACTTGGGTAGAGACAGCCCAGAACCCAGGAATGGCAGTGCCCAACCTAACTGCTCTGAGCAAGCAGCCTTTCCAGCTTGGCCACCACAGCCATCATCAACTATTCACGTGCTCTGACACAAAGCAGATGTGAAATTTATGCAGTGACTGGGTCATAGTACCACTAGTAGTATTATTCCTTTTGTACTACTTTTCCATACAATCTCAAGGGAAATTTGGATGACATTTCTTTCTTATTTTTCCACTTAGTTTGCAGCTTGATTTATGTAACATGGGCACACTAAAAAAGCAGATGAAAAGTAATGACTAGAATGCAGGACTAAGTGAAAATGCCATCTTACGACTTTTGATAAAGAGGAGATGATTAGTTAAAGCCTGACACGTACACACTTGAGCCTCTGGAAGAGAGAATGATTTTCAAGGAATTCAGAGAAAGAATAGATAGGGTTCCCTGGCCAAAGATTCTATGAAGAGAATTGGCTCAGGAGGAATAGGAGTCTTTCAAGAATGATATTCTGCAGACACATCCAAATTATTTGGAGGCAGAAGGGAAGGGAAAGGGGCACTGTCTAGGAAGAATAGAAAATTCTGCTGACTAACTGGGATGAAAAAAAAGATGTTTACAACATGGAAGCAAAGGCAGGTGAGGGGATGAATATAAAAGAGTGGCATAGTTTTATAAAAATGTCAGAGTACTAAAGCCCAGGCAAAGGCTAGTGATGAAAGTTAAACATAAGAAAAAGTCTTTCTCTCTCCCTTTTTTCTCTCTTTCTTTCTCCCTCTCTTCCTTTCTTTTTTTTTTTGGAGGGGGGAGGGTAGGGCAATTTGGGTTAAGTGACTTGCCCAAGGTCACACGGCTAGTTTTTGTGTTAAGTGTCTGAGGCTGAATTTGAACTCAGGTCCTCCTGACTCCAGGGCTGGTGCTTTATTCACTGCACCACCTAGCTGCCCCTCCTTTCTTTCTTCTTAAGAAAGAGAAAGATCTAAAGAGATATTGGATCGGGGCAGCTAGATGGCGCAGTGAATAAAGCACCAGCCCTGGAGTCAGGAGGACCTGAGTTCAAATTTGACCTCAGACACTTAAGACAAAAACTAGCCCTGTGACCTTGGACAAGTCACTTAACCCCAATTGCCCTCCAAAAAGAAAAAAAAAAAGAGAGATATTGGATCACTGCTCTAGTGAATGAAAGGAAGATAATAAACAAAAGAGAAAGGGCAGACCTTTTTTTTTTTATTGTATCTTTATTTATTTTGTTAAACATATCCCAATTACCTTTTAATCCGGTTCTTGCTGCACTTCAGAGTTTTGCAGTCAATAGGCAAAGAGTTTAATACCTCTGATTTTACGAATGATAATTTTAACATGAAAACATCAACTTCACAAATACAGGATGGAGGAGATGTAATTTGACAGTGGTTGGTCTGAAAAAGATCAGGCAGGACTTTGGTGGATTGCCGTTGTTGGTTAACCTTCATCAAAGATAACAACGACATCATAGAATGATGTCTTACCTTGTGCGTGAAAAGGATTTTAATGAGGTAGAATTGCTCAAAGTTACCAACCTCACCCTCTCTTCCAGAGTCATCAAAGTCCAATGACAAAAGTCAGGGTGACTGGTGACGGCCCAGAATGCAGTAGATGACCTTGACATCTTCAACGTCTGACCAAGCTCCAAGTGCTCTACAATATCTGCTTTAGTCACCTTCATAGCTACTGGAACAAATTATTCTCATCTGTCCCTTCTACTGGGGAAAGTCTTCACATCCTTGGGGCAGATATCACCCTAACTCACTAATGGGTTTGAGGCCTGCTGGGTTACCCTTAACCTCATTTAGCCTACCTGCTAAGATGGTTTTACTGGGGTATGACCACTGCTCATGCTACAGCTTCATGGAGCCAGATCAAAGTAACTGAACAGTTAATCAACAAACATCCAACAAGCAGTAACTCAGTGCTTAACACTGTGCTAAGTGATAGGAATCAACTGCAAGGAGAATGAAAGCCAGCCCCTGCCCTCAAGGAAGTTACAAGGAAAGAATTAATCAATCAATAAATATTTATTAAGCCCCTACTCTGTGTCAGGTACTGCACTAAGCATTGGAGATTAAAAATAGAGACAAAAGATAGTCACCCTCAAAGAGCTCACAAGAGTTCCAATGAAACACACATAAAAATATATACAAAGCAAACTATATACAAGACAAATACGGGTTGGAAAAGGCTTCCTATAGAAGGCAGAACTTTAGTTGGGACTTAAAGTTTGAGTTGAGGAAGGGGAAGGGAGAAGGGAAAGTTTTCCAAGCATACAGGACAGCCAGAGAAAATGCCTGAAGTCAAGACATGGAGTGTCTACTTTGTAGAACAGCCAGGAGGCCAGTGTCACTGTTTTAGGGAGAAAGGTTTAAGAAGAACATAAAGGTAGGAGGGGACTAGATTATGGAGGGCTTTGAATGTCAAGCAGAGCATTTTGTATTTCCTCTTGGAAGCAACAGGTAGGTAACCACTTGGGAAGGGAAGAACTTCTTAATTTCTATTTTGCTGCAATTTTTTTCTATCAAGAAAAATAATTATTGGGCTGTGAAGTATGGAACGAAAATATTTAAAATGGCATTGACATCCACATACATGAGGAGACTGTGAAAGAGCTAGTTACACTTAATTACTTAAAATCACCATGTCTGGACCCATGGTGTTGGAAGAACTTTCACTTATGGTTGCTGAGCAACATGTTCACTATGATTTTTAAGAAATACAGCAGAACAGGAGAGGTACTGCATGACTGGACCAATGGCCCAATTCTTCTAATGTGTGAGTCCAAGGGCAGGAGCCATGGTTTATCTTTGTATTTTTACTGGAGATATTTAATACACAACAGTTTACTCAATGACTACAGAATGTAGTTCAAATTTGCAGGTGTTGATATTCCTGAGAAATGTTCTAAATCATCTTGAAATTTGGAAAGATGGGACAAAACTCAGGAAAAACAAAAACAAGATGTCAGGCACAGATATAGCAGTAAACACTATAGCAGATAGATGCTGATCACGTTTCTCATCTTTACAAAAGATAAAATTAGGAAATAAAATGAGAAAAGGGATTAAGTTTGCCAGACACAAAGAATCAAACCATTTTACTGATAAGCACAGGAATATTTATGGAGCTTTCATCCTTTAAAATTTCAACAACAAAAATAGTGACATATATTTGATATTCCTTAGACCAGCATTTTACAAAGTAATTTGGCTATGGAACACTTTGGGGCTAATATATGGGTATGGAATACTGTGATAAAAGTGTATTTGGGGAAATTGTGGAGCAAAGCAGAATAAAATATATTCTCATATCCTTATATCCTAAAAATGTCACATACTGAGCTTTTAATATACCATTTCAATACCTTCTTACTTCATATTATTCTTTCTTAGTTTTCAAGGTCCATTTTGTAGATTTTTTTTTAAATCATTGGAAAGTATGCTATCATGAGCAGGAGTGGGGAACCTGTGGCCTCGAGGCCACATGTCACCCTCTAGGTCCTTAAGTGTGGTCCTTTGACTGAATCCAAACTTTACAGAACAAGTCCCCTTAATAAACAGATTTGTTCTGTAAAACTTGGACTCAAAGGGTCACACCCAAGGCCCTAGAAGACCACATGTGGCCTCAAGGCTGCAGCTTCCCCAAACCCATATCTAGACTCTTCACTGGAGTTCAGTTCCACAATGGACCTGTGACAGTGTTATAGAAAAGCACTTTAAATTTATAGCCTCTGCATACATTTCATGCCATGCATTTTGGCCTGTGTTTTCTCATGGATGCTTTAGAGATCTACTCAATGTATTGGAGACTTCTTTTCTTGTTCTTTTACTATCTGTGGGGAATAATGCAGTTTGTCGCAGTTATCTCTTCCTCTTCTTCTCTGGCCATGCATATCATATCCTTGATATCTTTTATGTTGCTTTTTATACTGGAATTGTTGGTAATGCAATGATCCACCATGCATTTATTTTTCTATTGTCTTGAGTTGTATAACTCCATTTGATTATAACTATAATCCCTCCCAAGACACAGATATTGATGGGACGGATGTGGTCCGTCAAATGAGGCTTCTAGGTGGCCAAGCAGATTACTTTTGGATTTGGAGTTGGGAAAATTATTAGTTCTGTGATTATTATATATAAATATACATTACATATGATTACTGTGTTTCCTCGATAATAAGACCTATCCCGAAAATAAGCCCTCCCCTTACTGTGTAAGATTCCTCTAAAATAAGCCCTCCCCCGAAAATAAGCCCTATTGAGATTGCTACTGTAGTGAAGGTGATCCCCTGCGCTACACACTACATTACGGTACCCTCTGCATGCACCGTCTC
>NW_027187345.1:9360621-9437680 GCF_028583685.1 Petaurus breviceps papuanus
GCGCCCCACACTACATTAAGGTACCCTCTGTATGCCCCCCCCCCCCCCGTGAAACGCACGCCATGCTCCGAGCTGCATCCAATCAGAGCTGCAGCAGTGAGCGCGTCATCCTGTTCTTCCCCAGTGATTTGCTTATTGAATAAAGGTACATTTTTTTTGTTCACATTTACCTGTTTATTAAAATTGCTGTCAATGTTCATTAAAATAAGCCCTCCTCTGAAAATAAGCCCTCTGGTGTTTTTCTGTCCAAAAAAATTAATAAGACAGTGTCTTATTATCGGGGAAACACGGTATTATAATTAGAAAATAATTAGTTCTGTGACTTTGGACAAATCACATTATCTCTCTGAGCCTGCCTCTTCCTCTGTGAAATGTGGGAGATGGGATTCAATGAATTTTAAGGTCCCTTCTATCTCTAAATATATGATTTAGTGAAGTTAGTTAAGGAGTATGAAGGGCAATAGATTAGGCAATTAAGAGGTCACAATTGTGAAGAAGAAATTTCAGAAGAGATTCCTAAAGTGGCTGAGATGATGTCTAAGAATAGAATTTAGATTTCTAGGTAATGGCTTAAAATACAGGAATGACAAACTCTCTGCCACAAGTGCAGTGTGCCAAGGTTGGTAGCATTTGTCTTATTAGAAATCTAATAAAAAGCTTCTTAAACAACAAAGGGGGAAATGATACCTGTCCATTTAGGTTCAGAGTAGCAAAATGAAAATGAACAGCAACTGACAAAACTAATCCAATAGGATTAAAAAAAATGTCCCAGAAATGAACCAATAGCATAACCTACTACCTCAAACATCTGTAACAAAATCAAAGTTTAGACCACAAGCATTCACCACAGATCCGAGCACAAGGAGGCAAATTTGATCATACAGAGAACTGCAGGGTTGAAAGTCTTAACTAGAATATGATCCTTATTCAGAACAGGAAAGGAAAAAGTGAAACAGGATGGAAAAAAAGTGAAAAGGGATAATCGTGAGGAAATCCAGGAACCAGATTTGGGAGATTTGGGGTGGGGGTAAGATTGTGCAAAAACCAAAGGAGGAAGAAGTGGAAGTGATTTTTGTCATTTTGACTACTTGATAAAAAATTGAGTTCAAGAAATAGGTCACTATTATGCATAGCAGCATAAGATAATAAGTACCAGAGTTAAGTGGTACTAGACCTGTAATTTTATTGATACAGGGAATTTTCAGTTGAGAAGTTACCTTCCCTGCAACTTGTAGTCTTAAAGAACTGCCTAGAGCACTGAGATCAAGTGATCTAGTCAGTGTAACACAGCCAATAAATATCAGAGGTGGAAGAGTCAGAACTTCCTAGCTTTGAGGCCAGCTATCTGTCCTTTATACCACACTGCCTTTTAAATAGTAGTGATGACTCAAATTCTCCAGACATTGTGAAGCTTTCTGCTAAAAGAGCAGTCAACGATTTATTTCTCCTAATGATAATTTTATCCATCAAAATGTAGAGGAACTGACAAAGAGAAATCTCATCTACATCTGTGAATTCAAGTCACCTTGATGAACTATGTCCTCAAGTACCGAAAGACCTGAGTCATAATAGTTGATTCCTAAATGACCACTGAAAATGAAAATTGCTGCCAGACTGAAAAAGGACAAATGTTTTTTTTTAAACAGGGGAAGAGAACAGTCTGAGATTTATAGGTCAATGGGCTTAATTCTAAGTTGGGTAAATTCTAGAATGATCAGACATGGATGGCTAGTAAACAGCTAGAAAAGGAACCTGCTGACTACAAATAGCTAGCACTTTTTTAAAAAATTTTTTGCTTTTTGGAGGGCAATTGGGTTTAAGTGACTTACCCAAAGTCACACAGCTAGTGTGTCAAGTGTCTGAGGCTGAATTGGAATTCAGGTCCTCCTGACTCCAGGGCCGGTGCTCTATTCACTGCGCCACCTAACCTCTCCCAGCTAGCACTATTAAGAACAGGTCACGTTTGAGTAACCTTATTTCTCTTTCTTGCCATTATTACAAAGCTGGTTGATAAGTAGAATATTGTAGATGTCTTAGCAAAGCATAATAAAGTATCTCATATTCTTTGTCTAAAAAAGGTGGGAAGATGTCGAGTACTAAATGGGACTGAGAGGCTAAATTCAAAGGAATCATTAATCATTCAAGGTCGGCTTGGTTCCTTGACTGAGTATAAGCTCCATGAGAGCAGTGGCTTTCACACTTGGGGGGGGGGGGGGCTATTCTCAGTGCCTAGAAATAGTAGGTGCTTAATAAATTCCTGAATGCCTCAAGGACTTGCAACTGACTCTGTGCTATTTCCTATCTTCACTTAGTGCCCTGGACAAAGTTTAGATGAACTCTTCAACGAATTCGTAGATAGAAAACTGAAAACAAGTAACACCATAGTTAAGTCAGATGATCCAAAGATCTTAACATGCATATATAGCCTTGTGACCTTAAGACAGTGGTGTCAAACTAAAATAGAAGCAGTGGCCATTAAACCATATGTAAGGATCCCTATGGGCTGCATACTGACTTCATGTGAATTTGTGGCTTTATATGCTTTACTTTTATTTTGCCAAGTACTTCCCAATTATATTTAAATCTGGCTCATTGCTGGAGTGTTGTAGATCTCGTGGAATGATGGACACCTCCAATCAAAGAGGATGAAACTTAGAAATTCTCAATTTAGATAAAAAAAATGAACTTTACAAGTACAAGATAGGGAGAGATGCTTAGACAACAGTTTCTCTGAATAAGACCTGGGCATTTTAATGAGCTGCCAGGTTAATTTGAATTGGAAGTATAACATGGACAAGAAACCCCCCCCCCCCCCCAACAAATTAATGATCTCCTTGGGCTTCATAGTGTGTGCCTTGTCTTAATCAGAACACACCTGGATTACATTTATATGGGGGCCAGTTAAGGAAAGATAATGATATGCAATAACATACCCATCTAAGGTTGACAGCTGGGAAGGTGAAGAGTTTTGGATCCATGCCATTAATGTTGGTTGAAGTACCTAGAGATGTTTGGCCTTCTCAATTGTAAGCTGTATTTAAGCATCTGAAGGGTTAAAGTTCGGTTCTGATTAGACCCTGAGGGCTGAACCTAAGAGTAAAAGGTGAAAGTTACAAAGAAGTAAATTTACATTTGAAGCCAGGAAAAACATCCTGTGTTATCCAAAAGAATGGCTTGCCTCAAAATGCAGTGGGTCTTCCCTCACTGGAGATCTTTAAGCAGAGGCCAGGTAAACTTACTGTTTAGTATGAGAAAATGGAAATCATTTTCAGATACAGGTTGGACTAGCTAGCCACCAAAGTCCTTTCTAACACATTAGTTTGTATGGTCTAATTTTGTTGGGGAGGGGGAGGGGAATGAGGGAATTTAAAAGTTCCAATACTTAAAGGAACCTTTGTGTATAGACTAGATTTTCTCTAAAAGTTTTGTAGTTCAGAATATGGTAGTTCATAAAAATGAAGAGGTTACCCATAAAGAGGGTTAGGGTAGCTCTGGAAACCCCAAAATACCAACACGCCGGGTCCTGCCCAATGAATTCAACTCAAGTCTTCTCTCAACCAAAGAAAAGTTAAGTTTATTTAAAAGCTGGCTTGCATTAGACACAGAGTTAAGTCTGTGCTAGGTCATTCTAAGGCACTCTCACTAACATGAAGACAATTCGGGGCATCATATATAGAAGGTTGTGATTGGAATCTAGGGGTGGTCTAGAGGAGAAGTTTGGGGAGGGTCTTCAGGAGGAGTTAATGAGGTCAATGAGTGATTAAGTTGCTGGAGGCTACAGACAACAAGGTGGGATAGGCCAGTTCAAGGGTGGAATGATATTTTGATAGGCTCAAGAGTGAGAAATCAAGTAACAGAGGAATGCCAAACAGTTTTGTACTTAGAATATTATAAATGATTTAACAAGGAAGTAGAAAGATATTAAACGGTGGGCTCAAAGGAAGGATTAGCAGCTTTGTGCCTCTAGAAATAATTTCTCAGGTGAAGTTTGTTTGCTGACTATACCATGGAGATAGGTGCAAAAAAACCTTCTGGACTGAGTGTTATAATAGTTTTGTTGCATAGATGATGTGGGAAAGAAATGTCTTCTTCAGGAGAAAAACAAGAGCTTATTAGAATGTGAACAGAAGGCCAACAGATTGAAGTATATCTGCAAGATCAGTTTTAAGTATCAGACAAATATGCAGAGTTGACAAACACTGAAGCATTTCCTTTGAAGAAAGTATTTATTTTCCTGGAGAAGGTAATTTGCCTGGTATGCTTCATCATAAAAGTACATTTTTTAGATAGCTGGACATTTTACAAAAATATAAAAACACTTTTATCCTTCATGTTAACCTTCAATAACTTTATAATCTTTTCAATTAGAAACTAACTTCGGAGTTAAGTGAGAGAAAGGACTCAATTACAGAAACTGCAAATCTGATCCATTGAAAAGTTGCCCCATAGATTAACTCCAGAGATAAATGACATAAAACTTACCTTTGTAATTAGTACTGCTGATAAAAAGAATTTAAAATTCTTAAAAAGTTCACAAAATGGCAAAACCCCACGCATAATTCAGATGCAAATAGGAATCTACTGCTTTTCTTCTAGGGAGCTTGGAGAACTTTAGAAATCCCACCTATCTCTATATCTTTGTGAGGTGGGTAGGACACTAACATTTTATTTCTACTTTAAAAGACAGGGATTTTAAAAGCCTACAGAAAGAATACTAGGTAACTTTCCTAAGGTTACACAGTAAATTAATGAAACCTGAATAAGGTTTCAACTTTTCTGGCTCCCAGAGTCCAGCAGTATGTCTATCCAGTAGACTAAGCTGCCTTTAATGTTTATTTACATACATTTATATGTATAAGTAGCAGTTTTAAGGGAATTGTTACTGGGCTCAAGATTTCCTAAATAGTTACATATAGCAATTCATTCCTTCTATGTAACTATTAGTCTAATTGACTATAAGCCAGAAATGAAGAATAATCATTTAATATACTAAAATGACACATTACTTGACATTTTAATACAAAATTTAACTATTAAAATTGTCCTTTAATGTCAGATTCCTAAAGATATTACACAGGTAGAAAATACAATTTAACAAATACAAAGCTGCTGAACTGTCCTCCTTCAGAAGAGGTATTTTATTTTCTCCAGCTAGCTCAATTACATTTACCCATGTATAAGTTACTTGACTTAATAGGTAGTCTTGAGCCATTTAATCTTCAAGTAAAAGGGATATTAATAATGTAATTTTATTTTTTAAATTAAAAATGTTCTGATTCCACTTGATATATGTAGAGATGATTAGAAATAGAATTCTTGTATTCTAGAATAGTAGAAATACAATGAGATTACAAATATTGACACAGACTTCACATTTATCAGTAATCTGTTTAGCTGCTGCCTCTTAAACAAATTACTGGTTTAATACAATTGAGACCATACAGCCAACTCCAATTTAATTAAGGGATGAATAAGTTCTCTATTTACTTTTAGCTGTTTCACTGTTTGTTAGTATCTCTGCTGCTGTGTGACAGGGATGGGAAAAACTGATGAACTCAATTTTCCCACATTTTAGTGCAGCATTGGTTTAAAAAAAAAAGGTAAAAGGTTAAAACTAATGGTTAAAATAAGTTACTTTTTGGTCGATGTATTTTGTGAAACTGCTTAATTCCTACCTTCCCCCATCATTAAAATAGCCAAGAGGAGGAGGTAGCTCAGATTGGTCATTCATTTAAGAAAAGCAGCTGGAATTTCTAAAGAAATGTATTATCAATTCTACCAAAATTGAAAAAAAATCCCACAGATATCGACACAGAAACATGTAGTATGAAATGCATCTTAGTAATACGTGCTAGTTGTAGGTAGATAAGAGCAAAGCTGACAAATTTCATAGACATGTTTCCCTGAGAAGTCTAAACAGTTCACATCAACTGCCTAGCAATACATTTTTAAATGCAAAGAACACCAGAACCAAAAAATAGTGATGAGAAACAAAAAGGCTCCAATCTTTCCATCTCAGGTTTACACTATTACATTCCACTTTTGATTCAATAATTTGCAAGTAGTCTAAAGACTTCAACATATGCTGGTATCACCCTCCCTTACTGCAGAATGTGTTTCCTTCCTATTGCATTTCAAGGCAGATTTGCCCAGTGTTTTTTCCAGTTCTATTTAAAAATGTGCTTTCTTTTATCACCATCTTAGAGAAATGCTAATTCTGTTTCTGTTCTCAAGGTCAAGAAAGGGGTTCACAATTTTTGGAAAGTCTAAATTTTCAAGTTATCTCCACTGAAATTTAAGTGACCTGAAACCACTTAAAGGATCTTAAGATTTAGAAGAAAATCATCTATTTTAACTCCATGTCCTTTTAACAGCTGAGAAAACCAAGGTTGCCCAAAGGTGCAACACTTTTCTAAGCTTACAAAGAGGCAGGAACAGCAACTGTCCAAATCGAGATGCGAGCCTGGGCCGCCTCGTACCACGCCCAAGGGCTACTACTCTGCCACACTGTTTTTCACTTACTTTCATCACAGGGGTGAGCCTCTAAAACGGGGGAGAAATACAAGGAGAAATTGTATAAATTAAGGCTCCCTCCACAAATCATTGAAAAAGAGACTGACTATTCACTGTCCTGGCTCATTTAAAAGATAAACAACAGATAGTTTTACAACCTTCTTTTTCACCTGTTGTGGAGAAAGCTGGGCAAATGGTCTGATGAAAAATAGTCTAAGAGAACCAGTCTAAGATCACAATATGGAATTTGTGCATTTCGATTTCTTTTCCTGGTTCAAATGCTTATTTAATACTCCACTGGAGTACACTTACCCACTGTTCTACAAGGTTAAAAACAAGTCACAAAATTCAACATTAGAATATAACTTTTTTAATTTTTATAAATAACTTATCTGTTACAAAGACAGTTTGCCCATCTAAATCACAAAACCATCAACTCAAGATATCCAAATTAGGTTTTATTAATAAAACAGGTAAAAACTGATTTATCAATCTTCACATAGAACTGCAGATGAAGCTGAAAAAAAAAACAAGGCCTCATTTTAAAAACAAAATGCATCGAATGCAAGTGCTTTGGTTCTGCCTAATTACTTGGGATTGTCATATTTCTTCCCATCTACTAAATGCAAAGCCTTCAAAGCCAAGGCTTTTGCATTCACTTAGACTGCTTGTAATAATCCTGTTCCATTTAAAAATGTCCACTCGCAAATGTTTACTGTGCATTGACAGTGTACGTTGTCTCTTGCCTTTTGCTACATTTTTGTACTTCCTTTAGCCTCATCCTAAGTGCTGCTACAGAATTCCTTTCATGTTGTCCTTTATAAATGCATACTGTCATTCCTTTTGCTTGATTTCATTCAATTACATACATTCCTGATCATGTGAGTAGTTTTCCTTATTAAAAAAAAAAAATCAAAGAGATGCTTGAGGTTTGCTTCAGTGTTCACGTCTGCTTTTTGGCTTTTCCTTTTCCAGCTTTTCTTCTGTTTTCCTAAATGTGGCTAGCCTCATTTTATAAATATATGTGACACTGCCACCAAGTCAGGTTTAGAAACCGATTGCCCAAACAGTAAAATATTTAAAGTTCTCTCAAAAAAAAAAAAAAAAAAGGGGGGGGGGGGGGGGGTTGTTATGTGATGCAGTTGCTGGTTTTGATATTGTGTATACTTCCTCAATAAATATCTCTTGAAAGTTCTGCAACACCCCAGGCGGATGAAGCAAGATTATTTTCGTTGCTCTCTTGGTAGGCTGAAGATAATCTGTTGTTTTAAGTTGCCTTGTGAAGGACAAAACACTGTTGAGTCACCCACCATAAAATTCCTTGTACAGAGTGAACTAAATGCATAAATCTTCCCATATTTCCTGCATTTTTACCATGCTGCATCTGCAGGTCTTCACAGTACAGCATTTGCAAGGGCAAGGCACAGAATGAGTAAAGTTATTTTGTGCAGAGTTTCATTTCATTAATGCTCTTTTTATTTTAAGGCATTGCTTCTCTCAGATAAAGCTTTAAAAAAGGACATGATCGTGCTTAATCACTAAAGGGGAAAAAAGAAAGTTAACAAAAGACTATTACACTATACAAAGAGAAATACAAGAAAATAATAAAGAAAAGAAGTCATTTAAAGCAGGCTCTAGAGCTATGTACAGTAAGAAAAGCAAGGGTATTTCACCATTTGTCCTCTACAGACAATGCACACTGTTTCCCTTCTCATTTTTAGACATGACTGGACTGATGCTAACTTCACAGAGTAGAGATGTTTTCAGGGAAGACAAAGACAAGGCCAAGAGTACCACAGAATTGTCAAGTTCTTCCCCTATCCATTGGCACTAAGTGGCAGCAAACAGTTTAAATAGTTAAAATCTTGTTCCTTTTAAATTTTTTCCATCTATGTAGTGTTTCACTGAAAGCTTTAAAAAAAAAAAGCTACCATTCTATTACTTTCCCCTGTCAAAATTCAGTAGTGACATAGGGGGAAAAGTTGTTTTGGGAACACCCAAGTATTGAACACAAGAGTTATCCGTAATGGAATATTGGTAATACTGTACATGGTTTAGGCAGCTGGCAACCAAGTCTTTCAGTAGATTACCTTTCATGTGATGAATTTCAACTGCCTGCAACACAACACTGAGGTATTATTATTATCTCTGCGGGCTGCCATTTAACATAAGCAAAACACCATCTTGTCACACCTCCAATTTTGCAAAATCCTATGTATCACTGAAATATTTTTTTCCCCCAATGACAGAACTTGAAAATCTGTTAAGATTTTTTAGAGAGGATATTGGGCCTTGTGGCTCAGAAATGCCTTGGCATCTCACACTGTTCACAACGGATTAAGGCTGGATGATTCAAAAAGGTACAGGCAGTACAATTCCATTGAGCTCCCTCATCTTCCTCTGTGTCTTGAGATTTTGGTGTTTTGGCAACGGGCCTTTGATCTGCAAGAAGCCAAAATACTTTTAGTTAGAAATTAAAGGTAGGGAAGAAAAAATACATCACAAGGTTTTTTAAAATACTGGTTAATTTAATATAATGTTGCTATTTATCATATAGCATCAATAGGTTAATCAAGTTTAACCACTACCTCACACTGTGCCATCCCACCCTTTTCATTCCCTTGCTTCTTTCTCTGGGGAACACTACCATTTATCTAAATGTCACAGTATCCTGTGTGTGTGTATGTGCGGGGGGAGGTGCAGGACATCATCTCCATCCCTCTTCCCCCCTCCAATTTAGAAATTGAAAAGAAATAGAGAACAATGGTCAATGAATTGATTTATTTTGCTTGGTTATGCTTACTTGTTACGAGTTTTTTTTAATTGGAAAAAGGGACTAGAAATAATTATGCCAAAAAATAAAAAGAAAAAAAAATCACTGAAGCTTTTTCAAACATTCTTAAAGAGAAAGCCAAGTGGGACAGCTTTGAAGCTGGTATGCTGAATTTATCTTCCTTTAAAAATTCAAGCTGTACAGAATAGAGATTTGTGGATTCACATATTACCCTTTGTGGACTGTCAAGTTCAAAATAACTTCAAAGTAAAAATATTAAAAAATACTTTATTTTTCAACATTTACTTCTATAAGTTTTAAATTCTCTCCCCCCATCACGCCCCAAGACAGCATGCAATCTGATGTATAGGCTCTATACATATATTCCTATTGAAACAAAAAATATTAAAATTTAAAAAATGAAACGTAAGCCTCAAGCAATACATTTTCTATCAGTTTTTATTTACTTTAAAAATGAAAATAAACAAAAAAGGCATTTTTGAAATGGTTCTAAATTAAATGAAATATTATAAAAATGTGTCCTAGAGTAAAGAAAGTGGTACAAAATTTTTTCTATTATTTTGTTTTGTTCCTATCAAAGTATCCATTTGGGACTGCTGTGTGTTGGGAAGAGCCACTACCACAAGAGGTGCCTTATTCCTCGTCTTCTCCCTTTCTACTTGGCTGCTTGACATGTCACACAGGGTTTGAAGGAGATAGAAATCAACTATTCCAACTGATGAGATGGAGGACTACCAGGCCTTAGCATTTGCCCTACAGCTGAACTTTCTTTTATATGTTGTCTACTCCAATTTCTTCTTGAGAGCAGAGACCATCTTTTAATTTGTTTCCCCACTGGCAAAATTCATTTACAGATTAGTGAAAATAAAGATGTCATTTTTTCTCCCATGCAGGTTTATGGACTCTTGAAATTTATCCCCTAATTTCTTGGGGGGGCGGAGGGGGAAGCTGGGAGGAACTCCTATGACTCCAGGTTAAGAACCCCTGATATGAAGAGTTATCTATGTTGTTGGTTACATAAAAATGCAAATAAAAGGAGAATTATAGGATGATGACCTTAAAGTGTGCTCAATACATAGCAAAATAAAGGTTTCTCTTCTCAAGATGAATATAGATTTTCTTCTTATGACAGTAGGACACTATATGTAGTACACTGAACCTAGAATAACTCGAAGCTTCATGTAAAGGTAAAGATCTCATTATCAATACATTTAATAGATTTATTCTGAAATGAAATATCTGCTTAAATCCAGGGGAAAATACAAAGTGAATTGTACATTCAGGCTGCTACATATAACCTAAACTGATACTAACTCTTAAACAGATTTAAGAAGTAAAATTTATTTCATGAATAAAAAGAAAAATAACTTTGCCTGAGAGCAATGGTACTTTTAAATGTATCTTAGAGCAAAGGCTTAATTTTTCTTTTTAGTTGTATTCATACAAAAAAATTATTCTATTTCTAATGAAAATATATAATATATAAATTGGTGTGCTTTTGTAACAGAACTTTATAAAGATCTTTCTACAGTGAAAAAATTCTTTCAAGCTTAATAATGAAAAATGCTTCTTATATTTTTTAAGTGGCCATGCCTATCCAAATAACAAAAGAATTTAAATTTTATTAATAAATATTTTGTTCATAAATAATACATACTTCATTGATAATAACAATCAATACCCCTTAAGTCTCGTACTGGCAACAATATGATTCTGATACCTAAATTATTAAATTTTCTGAGGTTGCTTCTCCTCTTTTAATCTCCATGACAATTATATTTCAGCTCTACTGAACAATGAATGATGAAGACTAGGTATGCTTGCATTATTGGTTATTCACCAATGTACATCAGAACCAAACACCTCCTGAGGTTTTCTTCTCGGGTGGCCATGTGTATGGAAATTTACAAGTTCCTAATGCCCTTAGTCTCAACGACACCAGACTTCTATGGTTATATTAAAGCACGGCCATTCAATATTTTTCTATAAAGCATTCAAATACTATTTAAAATGGCCCAGGGAGATAGCATAACATAAAGATTTATAGTCTTTTTTAGCTAAGTAGGTAATGGAGAGTTAAAAGTTGACTAAAGTTTGTGTATAGATGATCATATGCCACAAGAAGAAATCTGACTGTTACATGAGGTATAATTTTCCCTCATCAAGTATGCTATTCTGTCAATGGAGAAATATTATTTCCTAAGGTTCAATTCTGAATAAAAGAAAAGATATGAAAATAAAATATAGTATTTAGGGTAGGCCTGATTTAGGGTAAAGATATGAGACAATAAAAACGATATTTATTTTATATTATCAAATACCACAAAGCTCAATTTAATAACCAGGAAGCTCTCATATAAAGCCTATTGGTATACAAAGGACAATTAAGAATTTTTTTTTTCACTAAGAGGAAACTAATACTTTGTTCAAATACAAACATATTAATTTTCAATGTGGTAAAGTTCAGCACTATCACAAGCTATATTAATTTGTTACATTACTCTAAAAGCAGAGAATGTATTTTTTCTAGAATATGAACACTGATGACATGCTAGACAATCTGAGGTATTTTGACAAAGAAATAATGGTGTACTTATAGAATGTAATAGAAAACATGCATGGGGAAAAATCAATTTTAGAAGTGTCCTAGCCAAAAGGAGTAGATATTGAGAAAAAAAAATTACCATGTAATCCAAAATGTGGTAAAATACAAACTTTTGAATTCTCATTAACATAATAATGAAAAAATTCAGATTCCAGAAAATGAGTGTTTTTTTTCCAGCAGCCATAAGAAGCACCTTGTGATTGTATTCTATTTTCACAATACACAATTCTCCACTTAAGGCACAACAGAAAATACTATGCTAATTCATAGCTGAACCAATATTGGCAGAAATAATTTTGCATATTTCAGTACTAGATTCACTATTGGAAACTCACAAGGTTTTTAGTTTCTGTTCATGAAACTTAATAGGTTTTAGCTTCGGTGGAATAAAATACTTAAAGATGATTCTAAAACCATTAGAAAACAGCTTCCTTCTTCAAGGATAAGTTTTGAAGTCAATTTTGCTGCCTCAACTTCACCTGCACATAAAAGCAAGGACATTGTTTATTCACGGATGAGTTCAAGTAAAGCAGTTTACTGTCCCAACTAGTCATATTTTCAGGGTGACTATGGAAAATGGCAATTGACTTTTAACTGCCACTTAATTTACCTCTATTATTTTCATTCTTTACTTTCTTATTCTCCCTGATGAGAAAATCAAATATTTGTATGTAATAAAATACTCATCTTTTTTTTTTAGCCTATGATTTTAAAAGCCTAAAATATCTTATTTTAGCCACTCCCACATCTACATACTTTCCTTATTCTTTCAGGATCCATTTTATTGTTTTTCTGTTGTAATTCAAACTAAAAATTTTCACTCACTGACCTTTACAATTCTTTGCTACATAAAAAAGGCACAAATTCTTAAAATATATATTTTCTTTTAAGAAAATTTTCATTGTAGATTACTACTTTTTGTGTGGGTGCATATGTATGCCCTGAATCTTCAGAACCAACTATTAATTGTGGGAATCCTTTCTAGCGGATACCAATCAGCATTTATAAAGCATTAATATAGGGTAACAGGATTTATAGCTGTATGGTGACTTAGAATCAACCAACTTCCTCTTTTTATGGCTAAGAAACAGTGAAGATCAGAAAAAGGGAAACTTCTTAACCACTATCATAGCACAAAGTTGATCTAGAATCCAAACTCAGGGACCCCAACTTGAGATTTGACTCTTGTGACTAGGCCACCGATTAGCTAATCATGTCAATAAAATCATAACATTACAACTTTATGAAATTGATGAATAAGCCAGTAGTCTGCCTCACTTTATTTAATACTTACATTCCTGAAAAAGTATATCCAAGTCAAATCACATTTTAAATATATTTTGGGGGTTCACCATTTAAAAGAACCAATGAATCCTTTAAAAATACAAATAAGCATCCCTATTTTTTTTTTTTTGCTTTTTGGAGGGCAATTGGGGTTAAGTGACTTGCCCAAGGTCACATGGCTAGTTTTTGTGTTAAGTGTCTGAAGCCGAATTTGAACTCAGGTAGGTCCTCCTGACTCCGGGGCCGGTGCTCTGTTCACTGTGCCACCTAGCCACCCCTCCTAATTTATTTTAAATAATCAGATTCTAAAAACCCAAATTTGGGAGATAAAGGCAGTGTTGATGTGACATTTCAGAACCCAAATTTTTGCAATTGGTGAATATCTATTAAGACTTAATATTTGGGTAATATATAGTAAAAACTAAATGCATGCAAAAGTTAAAAAATGTATGGTTAGCTGTATGAACACAACTCTGAAAATTTTTCCCCAAAATCTAAAACAGGAAAAATCCTTTTAATGAATTCACCAGTAATGGAAATAGATTAAAGAATATGGTGATCAACTGATGTGCTCCTAGAGCAGAAGTTGCTAAAAATAACGTGGGATTTAAAAATTTTGCTCTTTCAAGGTAAGACATTTTTTTAAAACTTACCTTTGGGCTTTGGTGGTACAGGACCTACAAATCCAATATTGTCATAAAAGTTATGAATTGCGCTGGGATTAAAATGTGGTCCTGAAACAAAAGATAGCTTTTTTTAAAGCTCAAAAAATACATTTAAAAAAAATATTCTTTGTAATCATTAAAACATGAACACTGGTAATTTTTTTCATTGATTTCAAATTACAGTCAACTCTCAGTGAAATTTGAGTTTACCCTTAATTTCGAATCGAGGGTAAACATGGAAAAGATCTTCTAAGAAATGAGGTAAGAGTAGCAGAATTGGAAATAATCTGGAACTCAAGCTTTAGAACCCTGCTTTAAAGATTACATTTTAAACTCCGACTGTTTTGACTTCCTGTCCTACCAGAGCTTTTTCTACTTCTCTAACTGTAAGTTTAGGCTTATACAGGGCTAAATGAAATTATAAACAAAGTTATTCTGTATAATATTTGTTATTTATTCTGAGAATATGTAGAAAACACGTAGTAAATAGAGGAAAAACTGTGTACCATTTGTAGAGCTATACATTTATAAGTAATTTATTTCTTTCTCTCTTTTAATGCCAAATAAAATTCTGATTAAAGAAGAGGCCTTTGTCTTTATGTGTTTAATGGCAAAGGCTTTGAATGGTAAAAAAAAGAGGGAAGAGGCAAAAATAAATAAATGATTCAATATTTAGTAAATATCCTTTAAAATATATTTCTTTTTAACTAATTCTTCAAATACTCAAAAACAATGTACGAGAATAATCCTGTCTCTATATAAGATGAATAAAAAGTTAGCTTAGACCAACCATACAGATATTTTCTGGCAAGTTGAGAAGATAGTGGAAACGCCAATTTTCCTTACAGAAGTACTCCAGTTAAAAGTCAAATATTTAGACAATAGGATTATGAATTATAAATGATTTTTGTTTTTTTAGCAACAAGGAAAAAGTAAATTAATGAAAAGGGTTCAGATGATTATGCTTTGAGTCATTACTTTACCTCTGGCTTGAAAAAGATCAATTTCTTTGGTTAGACAGTCAATGTCAATCTGCAGTTGTCTATTACAACTTCTTAACTGCTGCATTTCTTCAAGCTGAAAAATAATTGCGTGTAAGATAAATCTCTGTTTAATCTTCAAATACTTTTCAAGTTAAGTTAGTCTGGGGAAAGGGAAGTCTAATGGAGGGTAGGAAAAAGGGAAAAAAAGGCTTTAATTTCAATTGTGTAGAAATAAGTCAACAATTTTTTTTTTAAAATAGAAGGGCACCTGGTATTATGCTAAAATATATAGATAATAACAGTTATGATTTAAACTTACTGAAGGAATTTGGGATATAGAATTCGATCTTTTTAGGCGCCTCCGAGTTAGGTTATTCTCCATTTCATTGACTTCAGATTTTAGTTTATCCAGCTTTTTCTTTTGAATCTCAAGTTCTCGTTGAAGTCGTTCCATCCTGGCCTTTTGGTGTACCAGTAAAGCTGCAATACATTATTAGTAAACATAAGATTCTATCCATATAATTTACTTACTAACGTAATACTTGAAAAACCCTGGGAAATCTTGGAAGCAGAAACAGAAATCAGTATTTTTGAAAAACAGTAAGATTTCCTTATTGATTCCAAATCTCTTCTATTGCAACAGGGACATTTTAAAAGCCAACAATATTTTAATCATCTAAAGTAAAAAAGTGTTTCAATTTATTAAAATAAAACAAATACTGGCTACTTTTATCATAGTTTGAGACCTGCATGATTACAATACTGACTCCTGGTGCTTCAAATCTAAGGATTACTGTGATCATTTAGAGAAGTTAAATACTCAGTCTCCTGAAAGAGATTATATAAATTTTCCACAAAGAAATCAATCTAATAAGCATTCAAGCACCTACTATGTGCCAAGTGCTTAACTAGACCTGGGAAGAGAAAGGCAAAAGACAAGAAAATAACATGCCTTCAATACTTGATTCCTAAACATATTGGGTCTGGTCTGATTCTAACAAAACACTCATTCTGGAACACTATCACTACTCTGATAAGTCACTTAATTGTGGACTTCAGTTTTCTCTTTCTTAAAATAGGGTAGGAGTGGGTAGATGTGGATTAATGTAGCAGTTCTCTTTTAGCTCTAATATTCATTGGTTCAATGCAACAAAATAAACCAATACTTTCTTTTAAAAATATTGTTTTTTCCCCAAGTATATATAAAAATAAGTTTAAAAACTCATTTTTTAAAATTTTGAGTTCCAAATTCTCTCATTCCCTTCCTTCCCTCCTCCCCTCTCCCTGAGTCAGTAAGCAATTTAATATAGGTTATACATGTGCAATCATGCAAAACATATTTCCACAAAATTAATTTCTTAAAGAAATAATCAATTACTATCCTGCCTGAATAGTACCATATAGTGTATTATAGTATCTAGATAATTAAGTGGGGTTTGACCTGGGATGGTACAAAAGCAACTAAGAAAATGCTCAATTAATTCCAAAGCTCAGGTAGGTGAGCTTAGGCAGTAAGATGGTACTGGGGCTAGAGTGATGGGTTTAGAGTCAGGAAGACCTAAGTTCAAATCCAGTCTTAGATACTTACTACCTGAGTGATTCAAGACAAGTTATTTAACCTCTGTTTGCCCTAGTTTCCTCAACTGTAAAAGGAGATAATAATAGCACCTATCTTGCAAAGTTGTTAAGAGAATTAAATGAGATAATATTTCCAAAAAGAGCTTAGCACAGGCTCTGGCACATAGAAGTTCCCATACATACATATATGCCTTACTCCCTTGCTGACCAAAGTATCAGACACTAACATAGTAAATTTACAGGTTTAAATTTCTCTCTGCTTTTTTCTTCCTTATCCCAAAGAAGAACTGACCACATTTGGAATATTACCTTAAAAAGGAAGTATGGAATTCTACTAGATATTAAGATTAATGAAGGAAAAAGAAAGATAGATTATTACCTTAAAAAGGAAGTATGGAATTCTATTAGCTACTAGATTAATGAAGGAAAAAGAAAGATAGGAAAAAGAACAAGAAAGGACACAAAGAAGAAACACTCACCTTCCATTCTTACCCCCAAATCCTTCATCCTCAAAATACAAACTTAGCTAGACAGGCCAGTTAAATCACGAAAAAGTCTAAGATTGTTTTTTTTTTAAAAAGTTATAATGAAGACCATTTAAATAAAATTGTATATATTTAATATCATGCAAGAACAAGTGAATAATGTATTATGTTTGGTTATGAGGGGACTGATCTTCCAACAAGAACTTTTAAAAATTTCTACCTCAAATAGCCTTGATGGGGAAAAGTTGGTGGCTAGGCACTCTCCTAGTTAAAAGGCAGTGGTCCTTGAGGTAGCTGGGAGATAGACAAAATGCTTGCAAGCAGGAGGAAGAGTGATGTTCTATGTGGGCATGTTTGAATCAAAGAATCCTGGAAAAGCTGTGGAACCAAAGCTGCAAAAGGCACAGTTTTTGGTCCAAATTAATATGCAAATATGAAAGAATATTTCAAATCTTTAAGGTCTTTAAGGTGAAAACTTTAGCTCAAGCTCTTATACAGAAGGATTTCTCAAAATAGGTGTTACAAACATTAGCAATACAGACCACCCCCAAAGAGTTATTTGGAGGTGAAGAATGCTCAGGGGGCTCTTACGCTGTTTATCATTCTTGTCCTCTTAAAAGTCTTCATCATCACCATTTCTGCCTCTTCACATCCAGAACAAAAATGTTAGCCTTTTATGACTAGCCAGTGAATTAGCAAATAAAGGGGGAAAATACTGTGAACATTGGTAGAAGCATTCAATATTTAATGGGGAGGGAATGTGAAGGCTAATAAGGGGGGGGGGGGGGGGGGGGGGGAGTACAAAAGGCAGAAGGAAGGGAGAGGAGAAAGTGAAATGGGTGGAGTTTAGAGAACTACATATAAGGACACTGCCACCGACTTTTCTCTATTCCATTACTTCCAAAGTGGAGTGGTATGTGTTGTGTGAAGCATAGGCATGCTTGGGAGAGCACACTTTTTAAGGACTGATGTAAGAAGAGGGAGAACAAGCACTACGTTAGCACATAGAGTGGGTGACACAAGGGCAATAGGGTTGTGGTGTCATGACCTTCATTGGTAAGAAATTAAATTGCTTTCACTTCTTTGCTTGAGAAAGGATATGTAATTTGGAAGAGAAATAACAAATGGCAGGGGTCTTTTTTTAATAGAAAGAACATTATACAAAACAAAATTGTTCAGATAGGCCAGTATTTAAACACAGAAATACAGGACAATCTCACTAAAAGAAGCAAAATGTAGACAATTAAGTCTTTTCCATGGGGAAGAAAGGTGAGGGGAGTAGAAAGGTAACAGCTGAAGATAATTATTTAAAGTCTGCTACAGCCTGACTTCCTCAGGGTCTAAGGACAATATAGTGATGATTTACCTGGGAAGGAGTTGTACTTACACATATCTATCCCAGTAAGTTTGTCTAACACACTTAATTCCAACTCCTACAAATATTTAGATTGATTTCAATGAGATGAGGATGGGCTACAGAGGCCCCACAATGTAAGCCAGAAACAATGAGAACAACAACAAAAGATGTAGTTAGGGGTTGGCAAATTTGTGGATTGTGCTGGTATACATACAACTTTGTTGTAATAGTATTTTGTCCACATAGCAAAACCTTGTAAATTGGGCTTCTTCTATTCTGGACTTCATGATGGTCAGCACTACTATTTTCTATGAAAAAAAAAAAAAAAGGGCATGGTATGCAAATTAACAGTGTAAGTAGGATCTTCTGGGGACCAAGTCAGAGGAATTATTACAATAAAAATTAAGGACCTATAATCTTCCCATTGAAGCATGGTACAATAGAAAAAATGCTGGGTTTAGAGTAAGAAGATCTAGATTCCAAAGGGCTCTGCTACTGACTACCTGTAAAACCCTGGTAATCAATCAACAAGTATTTAAATACCTATCTTCCATAAGTAGATAACAAAGTATAGACAGGGAAACAGAAAGCAATTTTTACGAAAAGTCCATGGATTGGAAAGGGTGGAGATTTGAGGCAGGGAGACCAAAAAAGAGGCTAGTAGAATAATTCAAACAAGAGGCAAAGAGAAATTGGACTAAGATGGTAGAAAGAGTGGCTGTTTAAGTGAAGATAAGAGAATGCATAATAGATAGTGAGGTAGAACTGATAAGATTTGGTGACTGGATGTGAAGGTAAGGAAGACCAGAAGAGCTGAGGATGACTGTAAGGTGCTGAACCTGAGTGATTCAAAGGATGGTGTATCCTTGACTGAAAAGGGGAAGTTGGGAAGGGGTAGGTTTTAAGGAGAAAAAAACAAGTACTATTTTGGAATGCCTATAATAGGACATACAGACCAAAATGTCCAATGGTCAATTGGTGATTTGGGGTTTGGAGCTCAGGAGAAACACTAAGGCTCAATATGAAGATCTCAGAATCATCTGCATAGAGGAGATAACAGAACCTTGGAACTGATGAGATCAGGGAGAAATGGGATGAGGGCCCTAGTCACCAAAGAGGACAGAGGAGTAGCTGGAAGGTTGGAAGAGACAAAAGAATAATGTCACTAAAAATCAGAGATGGTGGTCAACAATGTCAAATGCAATAGAGGTGAAAAACAAGGCTTGTAAAAAAGGCACTGATTTGTTGCAATTGGGTTGAGAAGTAAGAAGAGACTTAAGTGGTGGCAAGAAATAGGCATATTTTTTCCTTCTAGGATTAGGCTAAGGATGAGAAGACAGGGAATGATAACTTAGAGACTTGTAGGGTCAAGTGAAAGCTTTTTTTGGAGATAGAGACCTTGGAGAATGAGAGAATGAAGATTTAAGAGAGAGGGGAGAAGTTAAGTTAGGTCTCAGATGCACCTGTAAAATCAATTGGTCTAGATCAGGAATATCAAATTCAAACAGATGCAAGAGTTTTATCCTACATAAGGATCCCAAGGATGCATATTGACTTAGAAAACCTTATTTTGCTAAATATTTCCCAATTACATTTTAATCTGGTGTAAGCCTGCAATTATTGCTGGCAGCACGCCCAGTCTATGCTTGACACCTCTGATCCAAATGCCTCTAAAATCACCTCCAATTCTAAATCCATGTTCTTAACTTTTCACTCAGAATTACTAAGAATTTATTAAGCTTTTATTTCTCTCTAATAGCAATTTTTGGTTGATATTAGGAAAGGAAATAAAAAAAAAGATTATGGACAATAAACTCCTCTAAAAGACAATGAGACAATGTCATACTCAATTTTGTATTTCATACCTACTGCCTTGCTCAAGGTACTTGGGCCAACACTTACTGAATAAAGATGAATAGGTAATAAGAACTTTCAATCCTCTTTGCTATAAAAACAGCATTGAAAAGCACCTAAGCATTTGTGGTTTGTTTTATAGGTTCCTTGAACATTAATGTGTTTTTAACATGACTTATGAGGTGTTTACATGTATTTTAAAATGTGACAATAAGGTCACAAGTGATGGTCACTTGATGGGTTTTGGTTTAGCTATTTCCAAGGTACATATTAACATTCATACAACATAATAAAATCTTTTAGCCAAGAAAGTTTGAATTACACTATTTTGCTTTTAGTGGGATAACAAAAAGAAAAAAGGATTGAGACAAAAAAAGTATTTCATGATTTGTTTACAAATCCTTTTTCTGGCTATTAAAATTACCCAGATTCTGATAAATTTAAATACCTTAAAGAGGCACTAATAAAAACAACTACAAATGTTTACTAAAGGACACTTTTCTAAGCAATTTGGAAAACTTTTTAGTCATCTAGATCACAGATCTAAGGGCAGAGGAGAATTCAGAGGCCATCAAGTCCAATCCCCTCATTTTACAGCTGAGCAAACTGAAGCTCAAGGAGTTAGTTACATGATGTATTCAATATTGACCCATCACCTCCTCTCCCCCTTTTCCCCAGCAACCATCAGAGTTGGGAATTGTAGTTAGAGCCTCTGATTCTAGAGCCAATGTTCATTCTACTCTATCAGGTTGTTCTGGCATATTTTCTAACTTACTTTTTATTTAGGCATGAAAAAGCTTAATTAAAATGTCAATAATGTCAAATTCTATACTGGCTCCAACAGAATTATTAGAGAGAGAGAGAGACAGTATGCACATAGCCGAGAAATATTTTCTATTTTTTCCTTTGGACATTGCAAAGTACATTGGGGGTGGGAGGGAAGGGAGTGGTGTTGTGTTCAACAGAAGTGAATGTTGTTACAACTTGCAATGGCTATCAAATTTAGAAGGCAACAACATTTTCTAAAGGAAATCAGTACATTCTCTCTCCCACCTAGAGTTGGTGATTACTCTCAAATCAAAAAACAAAAACAAAGCAACCTTGTCATAACTCCTTGCTTTGCTTTCTTATTTGCAGATAAAGTGGCAACAATAACTTTTACCCACTTGTGATATGCAATAGAAAACAAAACTTGTGATATGGACAGTAGGTGAGTTTATGAGTTTTAAAAAACACCATTAGCATACTGTTTGCACAAAGTAGGCACTTAAAATATTTGTTGAACTTAACTGAATTATTTAAATGTAAATAATTTAACAAACGTCTTTTTTACTAATAGTCCAAACAGAACCTTTAGTCAAACTATAATGTACTACAAAATGTTTAAAATATACTATATATGTATATACATGTATATTACGATGTACAATACAAATTTAAAAAGTAAAAAATTAATTTCTTCAAAACAAATGAACACTTCAGAATAGTGATACTTATTTATATTTTACTGAATAAGGTTAATTCTCCCAAAAATGTGTGATTTCAATTATATTTTAATGGCAACACATTAAGATAAGGATCTATAAAAGATAATTTTAATAAATTCACATATAATATAGTGTTGAGTTTCAAAAAAGTCAGAAAATGTGATATTGGGGATTACAGTTTATCTCCTTTAATAAAACATAACAATTTATTTATATTTTATTATTACTGTTATTTTCAGCCAAGTGGAAAATAAGAGTTTTGATTTTTCAGTAGGTAAGTTAATTATGATAACAAGGAAGGATCAAAGCCAAAAAAAAAAATCCCCACTACTCATTCTCTTCATTTAAAAAAAGATACATATTAATAGTTTATCACTTCTCACTGTAATTATCATATAATCAACATTACAAGAACATTACTTAATACCAGAATGACAATTCTGAGCAGTAAAATGAATATATATATACAACTATTATCGAAATATTCTGCAATTTTGAGAATTGATACATATATAACATGTTTTCTTTCTATGCAAAAAGTTTATTTGCCATGGAAAGATTCTCTTATTAAGGTATGTAATGAACAATTCCTTTTTGATAGTGGATTTGGTTTAGTCTTTTGATTTCCTAGCTGGTGATTAAATTAAAAAAAGAATTCATTCTGCTACTTCCCACAATATAAAATGAGTTTCAAATAAAAGTAAACTGTAAGAAAATATTCTTTTGGGGTGGCTAGGTGGCGCAGTGAATAGAGCACCAGTCCTGGAGTCAGGAGGATCTGAGTTTGGATCCGGCCTCAGACACTTTACACAAAAAATAGCCGTGTGACCTAGGGCAAGTCACTTAAAACCAATTGCCCTCCAAAAAGCAAAAAAAAAAAAATATTCTTTGGCAGGTAGAGCCAGGAAAACCACAGGTAGTATGGGTCTCTTGTCTTAATGGAAAAAATCACAAATCCCTTGCCAATAATCTGACTCACTCCTGATGAGTTATGTTTTTCTTAAAAGATTCAACATCATATAGATCTTCTTATAACTGTTAAATTGAAATCATTAGCTAATTCTCATTTTGTTTCTTCTAGCTGGCACTCATTCTTGTTGTCTTACAATACTCAGTTTTAATTTCTTTTCTGATTTTTACTCTGGTACCACAGCTGATGAAAGCAAAGCCCTAACACTTTTACTAATTAACCTACACTACTTCCCCTATCTCCCTGGATTCTACTGCAGTAAAGTATCAAATAACCTATCTTTAAAAACTTAGTGTATACTTAATTATACTGTATAGGGCTAATCCTCCAAAAATGTGTGATTTCAACTATATTTTAATGGCAAAATACCAAATAAGGAGCTATAAAAGATACTTTTAATAAAACTCAAGCATAAAACAATATAGTATTAAGGACATGTTTCAAAGAATAGATAGTGTGATATTGGGGATTTCATTTTATGTTCTTTTGGAAAATATAACATGAAATACCTCTGTCATAGCAATTCAAGTTTTAAGCATTATAAGAAAATGAAGGTAAATTTTTATGTGCCATCTTCTAGCTCTCAAAGAAGAAAATCAAGAAAAAGTTTTTCCTGGTTTCCCTCCAAACTCTACTGAAACAGCAAGTTTCCACAACTTTAGGAATATATTTTCATAAATGGAGTCAGGTTGCCCTACAATCTACTTTCCCTACACTAAGTGTCAAATTCAATGCTTCCCTGTGGGCTGCATATTGCCTTAGAAAAATCACAATTTAAAGTCGTGTTTTATCGTACTGTATTTTAGTTTATTATGTTAAGTAATTCCCAGCTACATTTTATGGGAGTATTCACTGGCTATAGTTCACAGGTCACATGTTTGACACCATAAAAATTAATTTGTGGGAGTTCAAAAGATATAGCAATTCTTTGCTAAAATACTGATCACCTTTTACCTGAATTCCACTAGAGAACTTTTTTTTTGCACAAAAAATTCAAAGGGTTGCAGGCCAGGAGAAGAGAACCTATGCTAGGGGCTACCTGAATTTGGCTAGCAGTGACAATGAAGCTCAGTCATGGGGCAGCTAGGTGGCGCAGTGAGTAGAACACCAGCCCTGGAGTCAGGAGGACCCGAGTTCAAATTTGGACCCAGACACAACACTTACTAGCCATGTGACCTTGGGCAAATCACTTAATCCCAATTGCCCTGCCTTCCCCCTCCAAAAAGCCAAAAAAAAAAAAAAAAAAACCACCTCCAAAAAAAGCTCAGTCAGGAGACAAGTTGAGTATATATCTGAAGTACTAATGCATGTCTAAATCCACAGTAGGAACAACTGGCTGGGTCTATATCACCTGTCTGATCCTTTTCCTGTCCCCCACCCTCAACCCCAACAGCTCATGGTCTAAAACTTAATTTTTAAGAAAGTCCTAAACATTGGTAAATATTGCCTCAATTGCTTTGCTCTCTTCTTGCCCATCTCAAATGCATTTTGGTGTACAGACATATATACACATCTCTACCAAAAAATTCTATACTATAATAATTTAATCAATTTCATTTTAAACAGTACTGTTCAAGCAAGTAAAGAATTGCTTGATTTGGAAGACTAAATATGAAGAACTGTTAGACTTAGATTCGAATTAAACTTGCTGCTAATTGATGTGTAACTACTATTTAAGTGATCACTCTTTTGTAAATGAGAGTTAGCATGGAAAAGCAGGAATAGAACTGGATAAGGAGTCCAGAACTCTGGTTTCTAGGACTAGTTATCACTAAACAGCCAAGTGATTTTAAGTGACTCATTTAATCTCTCTGGGCATTAGTGTCCATGTCTATAAATGGGGCTGGCCTGGACGATTTCATAGTTCTTCCCCAGGACAGTTCGAAAATTCTATTTCTATGACAGCAAAAGTGTTAAAAGAATAACAAAGGTTGAGAATAGTGGTGGAGCAGGACTAAAATAATCATGTTGCTGTTATTCAGTTGTTTTCAGTCATGCCTTCATGACTCCATTTGGGGTTTTCTTGGCTTAGATTGTGGAATGGCTTGCCATTTCCTTCTCCAGCTAATTTTACAGATGAGGAAAGTGAGGCAAACAATGTTAAGCGACTTGCTCAGGGACTCACAACTAGGAAGCATCTGAGGCCACATTGAACTCTGGGCCCAGCACTCCATCCACTGTGGATAGCTGCCCCAAAATAATCATATGGTTCTCCTAATTCCATCTGTTTTGGAGTTTATTAAAAAAAAATTATCAGTAAACAAAATATACGTATAAAACGTAGTAATAGATAGCATTTCACAAATACCTTATTTGATCCTCATGGGAGGTAGATGCTATTATTACCCCCAACGTACAGATGAGGAAACTGAGGCAAGTAGAAGTTAAATGACTTGCCCAGGGTCTCTCCTCTCTAGTAAATGTCTGAGACTGAACTTGAATCTCTAACTCCAGATTCAGCACTTTGTTTACTACCACGTAGCTGGCATGTCTTACAACAATGTGACTTAGTATTTTTTGCTTATAACTTAGCAATGTTCACAAAAAGATTGGTATTTATTTAGGAATCATTTGCTAAAATATAAGAAAAAAATATTCTGACACATATATGCTTGAATCAAAAAAAATTCTAGTTTGGAAAAAAGTGAAAATTATAAGGAGATAAATGAAATTCGTCATGAGATAACCCATAGATTCCTGGGGGTGAGGTGGGGACAAAAATATATCTGGTGTGACTGTCAGTCACAAAGTAAATGGGAAATGAGTAAGTAGGTCTCACTGAGCACAACCCCTACTGTAAAACTCACAAAATTTGATAATATAGTTAGACCTTTCCAGCAAACTCACCAGAGAATAATAACAACTTAGGAGAGCAGATAAGTGGTTACAGAACAAGTAAGATATACAGCAAGGTCATCACATAATTCTACAACTACAATTACCCTTTATGGAAATGAAAATTTTTATTCCTTTTTTGCTGCCAAATTGGTACCTTTCATTAAAATGAAAGCAAACATACTTTTCTTTTTTCTGCATCTCTTAAAGTGATATAGCTTCTATTAAGCATCTAAGGCACAAGGAGATGTGTGCAGACAATGTACAACATCTATGTTTTGTTTTTTTAGTTTCACATGGAACATGGTATGGCAGGGTCAATATTCTGCCCTAAATTAATAAGGAAATAATTTGCCACTAGGATAACAATATTGTGTATCAGTAGATTAAAAAAAAGCACAGTAGAATTTATTCTTGTCCGTTTATTATTACTAAAAAGGACAAGCTAGTGAACAATTAAGGTAATTTTAGAGGTGAGAATTCTGAAGTATCCTAGAATTTTAACTTCTTAAACATCATATTTAATGAGGAAAAAAACCTATGAAAAAGAAAATAAACAGAACCATTCTTTGATCACTTCTCTAAACACAGTAGTAACAGCAGTTGGATGAAACTAGTCTCCTTCCAATTTTGAGTGCTGGTTGCAAATAAAAAGTCCTGATTTTCATAGCAACTCACACAAAAAGTTTAAGAGCTACAGGTTATCATGAAACAGTAAAACTTTTCCTTGGAAAAAGTTTAACTGTGCATGTATCATGCCATAAACATAATAAAAACAATTTGTTCTTCTCATGCTACATATTACTTGTATTATCTGAACTTTACGACAGAGCTTGTTATACATAAAAATTCAAATGACTGGTCTCACAGGTCCTGGGACAGGACATGTTTGTTGCTTTACCATTATTATAGAAAACAACAACATTGACAAGTTTGTTAATTTAAAAGAAAATTCAGGTCCAATGGAAAATAATTTGCTTTCAATATTAGCATTACCTTGTGTGTAGGCAGCATCATCAGATCCCATACTCAGTTTCCGGGCCTCACTGATCCTATCCACATGTGCTAAAACAGGGTCAGTGAGGTGTTGAATGCCCTCTGTTTCTACATAATGATCAGGGTGGTTTAGAAGGTTTGTAAGTTCAAAGGTTGGGGACACCACCCCTGGTGAAACGGCAGGGGGCTTATTTGGAGAAACTGTTATCTTAAAAGTATATTTAGTATTGGGTTGAGTGACCACCACTCGAGGAGAAGTTGCAGTGGAGTTGTTGCCTACTGCCCGACTCTTGGGTGGGTGGTGATGAATAAAGGCAGGACCCATGCTTACTTGCCCAGACATATTCCTGGAAGCAGCAGATGCCCCAGAGTTCGTTGATATGAAGAGTGTGGGCTGGTTCCGCATAACTTGTTCATCTCCTGTGCTGGCATTAGCAGAAATATAGACCTTGGGCTGACTGCGGGACATCAACTCATCTGTACTTGGGGGGCTGGCAGCTATGTAAACAGTGGGCTGACTTCGAGTTAATGTATGGCTATTGACAGAGGAGGGATTATTAGAGGTTCGAGGTCCAGAGGAACGTAGTTTTGAAGAATTGTTTCTTTGTGGGGGTTCAAGTTTGATTTCAATTTGGTTTTTGCGAGGTCCTGTTGAGATATTCTGAATGTTAAATTGGCTATGGGCAGAAGACTGTGAGCTACCAGATGAATGAATTGTTGGTGGTTGAGGCGTAGTAGGTGAACTGATAGGCATATAGACATGAGAGGTCTGATGGCCTTGCTGGTTTGTCTGTTGTGTTGAGGTATGTGACACTGGATTAGATGCAGGATAAGTAGTCCAGGGACTAGGTTGTGAAGGCTGGTAGACTTGTTGAGGGTGCATAGGATTAAACTGAGATACCCATCCAGGATGTTGTGGCGTCTGCCGAGTTGTACCACTAGGAGTTGTGATATAAGGCCTAATGTAGATAGAATTTCCCTGTGGACTGTTAAGTCCAGGTGGAGGTACACCATGTATGTGCAAAGATGTGGGAGTACTGCGACCAGTCTGAATATTTGGGGCTAAAGTTACCATAATGGGATTAAATCTGGGAGTTTGTTGAGAAAGGTTAGATACGCCTTTGCTGCCTAAGTGAAATCCAAGGTGTGGTGTTGAATTTGAAGCACTGGATATGTTGGGCATTCCAAAAACATTAAAGCCCTGTGGAACTTGAGCTGGTGCTGTCTGTGGCTCCTGTTGAAATAATTCACTGTTGGACTGACCACCCTGGAGGTGTCCATCACTGATACTGTGAGTTAGAGTCCTGCTTCCATTCATTCTACTTCCTTCCCTTCCATGGTGATAGACATTTTGTGATTGCAAGTCCAAGTTGAGAGAAGTCATGTGATTTCGTAGACCAGCAATCCCAGAATCATCCGAAAAATTCAAGTCTCCTTCACCATAAAGATATTTTGTACTCTCTTGTGATAGAACAGCACAACAGGCATCCAGGTTATTATTATTCTAGAAAACAAACACAATAGTTTGATGTGAGCAACCCAAAACTCATGCTTATATACTTTATCATCACTACTAAAATATTAGTAGACAGAATGAAATAAAGTTTGTAGATGACCTCTAAAACTATGATCTACTATATGGTTGTTAAGCAAAGTTATCTTGTGGACATGATTTTCAGATCTGTCTCTGTATTCAAGGGCTTGGCAAATAGGTACTTGAAAAACATTTGCTGACTGTTTAAAAGCAGTAATATAATCACTAGCATAAAAAAAGTCGAGTTCTCCACTCAGTGAGAGACTTCAGATGGCAAGGTGTCAGTCTAGTTCTAAATATGGTATCTTCAGCACTGGTCAAGAAGAAAAGAATATATAGTAAAATCATATACATATATATATATATATATATATATATATGTATACACACATACACACACATTATAGTAAAATAGCTAGTATGAACCCATACAGACTATTAACAACTGAAAGAAACTTTTTATTCTATTTTAGGAGAAACAATAAATATAACTAAAAGAAGTGAAACTAGAATGTATGAAAACACAAATTAACAGGACTGAATTGATTTAATATGTATAGAATCAACACCTAATTGGATAGAAACACAATGCTATTACATCAACCAATAGACATTTAAAGTCTATTCTATGGCAATTCAAAAACAAAAGTTGTTGCTCTCAAAGAGATGACATTCTATGAGAATAGACAACACACATACATTGGTAGACTCAAAACAAACAAAAGATAATTTGGGAGGGGGAAATACTAGCAGCTGGGAAGACTGGGAAAGGGTCATGTGGAAGGGAAGAATTTGAGCTGACCATCAAAGTAAACTATGGATACTAAAGAGGTGAAGAGGGATGTATTTTAGACATGGGGGCAGCCATAGGGCACAGGGCACTTTGGAATGTGTGAAGGTGGGTAAAGAATAGTCAAAGTAGCCTGCAGTCATGTTATGAAGTACTCTATACGCCAAACAGAAGAATTTGCATTGGATACTAGAGGTTATAGGAAATGACTGGACTTTATTGAGCAGAGGAATGACATGATTAGACCTGTGCTGTGGGGACACCACTTCCTAAATATATAATTTAGTTTCTATCATTATGCCCAACACAGTGCAAAAGAATAGTCACATTTTGTTGGCTACAGAACTCCTTGATGGATACTGCTTTTCAGATTTGTTTTTGGAGTTAAAGTAGGACCAAAAAAGCCATTTTAAAAAGTAAAGAACCCTGTTATTATCCTCTTTCTTGATTCAATATCTGTGGAGTAATGTTCTACTCATTTTTTGATGGGATCCATGAGAGAGTATACACTTAACTGGTAGCAGGTATTTGTTAGGGTAAGAGCAAAAACAGCTCCACAAAATTCAGTGAGAAAGGAAAAGAAAAAAAAGTTCATGAAAAGCACCCACCTCTCAAGGCACTATTGTGAGGATTATATGAAATAATATTTGTAAAAACCATTTAGCACAGTGCCTAGCACATAGAAGACACTATATAAATATGCTATTCTCTTCCCCTGAATAAAAAAAGAAAACACAAAAAATTCTAAAACATTAAAAATGCAATGTATATGGAAATTATGTAGTATTAGTTGCAGCTGAAGTACTTGAAAATCTGCCACATAAATCTATGAATATGTGTCAAAGGGTATGGTTTTCTGGGCTATTAAAATATTTTTTTGATAGTTTAGTTCAAAATATTTGTAAGACCTTTATATACTCTTAATACTGGTTTTAAGGAAACTTAACAATGGTCCTTTTTGTACCTTTATAGCACTATAAAGCAAGGTATTTTATTATTTTAAATTATGTGGTTTTTGTTGTAATTGAAAAATATTTTCATTAGCTAATGTTTCGCTGACCGTATGTAGACAGCTAGAATTTTCTGTTTTGCCCCAGAAATACTAAGTGCAAGTACATAAAGTTAAGGGTCTATGTAACATCATCCCATTATACACTCTATAACTAGAGTTTATTGGTAATTCTTTAGTAAAAATTTAAGTATTTTTGTCTATATTTAATTAAAATTGTAATTTTTGCATTAAAAAGTACAAAAAAAAGATTTAATTTATAATAGTTGAAAGAAATTAATAAAAATTAATGACATTTCAATTCATGAACTATGCCCTAATGAACTTTTGCTTTCATAAACTGAAGAATAGGTAAATGGGATAGTTTGGTCTTTAATTTACAACAGAGGATTTAATAAGATATGTAATGGCCAAAAGGCAGATCCTAAGGGTGAGGAAAAAATACAGCCAGATGCAAGAATGTGTACTTATAGGGACTCAGAAGGAATTATGGATCGTGAAATTATAAATAATAGGGACTGAGTTTCTCTGGAATATCAGGCAACTTTATCAGAATAATCACTAACATTAAAATGTAAGCAAGCCAAGTATGAATTATTTTATAACTACTTTTAGATTATTTATATCTTTTGTCCTCATTAAAAGCTAGTTATAAAATAAATTTTGATACAAATAATTTCCCCACTGACTTAAAATTTTGCTATTACAACATAATAAAAGTTACATTTTAAGAAAAACTTTAAAAAATCACTTTAAAGGTAAAATGACTCAAAAAGCAGTAATAAAAAATGATCAAAATTTTAAGTTAAAAATGCAAATGCTCTACAAAAAAATGCCACTATCATTGGGGGAAAAATACACAATAGTTGTATGGTTTCTAGCTCTGTATTCATCCCAAGCAGTAATTCCTATCTATCCCAAAAGTTTCTTTTCCAAATTCTAAGCTTACATATAAGAAGGTAGACCCTAACCATAACTGAAAAATATGCAAGCATATGTACTTAGGCTTAGCTTTTCATACTCCATTGTAAACAAGATTAGCTAATTAAAGACTTTTATCTTCATTAGGACTGATATCATAAAAACATATATTTGCAATATGCTATTTTTGAAAATTATTTGGGATAAAGACAAGTATTTTGAGAAGTCAGGAATCATTCATTTAATTTATTTTTAGAACTTCTGATTTCTTTCAAAGTAAGTTTTCTTTAAATGTGGCCACTAATTCATTATAATAACAAATAGTAAAAAGTTAAATATTTGGTAATGAAATGAACCACAAGTAAAAATGCATTATAGGTTGTCCAAAGATCAGTTTTTTTTTAAACTGGCTCACCCTCTTATAAGACTGGGAAAAGATGGTTTTCATATGCTTTGAAGTATAAGATGATGATCAGAAATCAGTTATATGTCTATCATCTTTAAATAGCTTGAAAATGCAAAGAAACTCTTTAAGATTAGATGTAATTGACAACTAAATAAAATACAACTTATTCTGCATATTTCATTTAAAATTTGCATCTCACAATAACAAGTCCTTGACACTTAATTGCCTGGACACACTAAAACCCAAGCACAGGCAGCCCAAGAACTGACATGTTCAATGTGGATTTCGTAGAAATACCTTAGGCAGGCTCATCCTAGGTCAGACACAAATTTATGGAACCTTCAACCAATAGCAACTAATGGTTCACCACAGTCACTCTCCCAAACCTTTTCATCCCTCCTCAAATCTCCCATGGCTTCCCCTCCCCCTACACCCTCTCAGCTGAGAAACTGAAAAAAAAAAATGAAAAAAATTGAAGCTGGTTGCCACAAGCTCCCTCTATCTCTGCTTTCACTTGTCTCACACGATGAGGTGTCACTTCTCCTTGCCAAGGTCAACCCCTCCACATTCACAAGGGATTCCATCCCATCCTATCTCTTCTAGTAGATTGCTCTGTCATGCTCACTTTCATTTATCTTCAATCTTTCTGTTCACTGTGTCCCTACTACATAAAAATATGACCACGAGTCCCTATAAGTACACATTCCCCTCAAATTAAAACTGCTTTCTCTACAATTATCAATGATCTTTTAACTGCAAAATTTCCTCATCCCTCTTGACTTCTTTGCAGCCTTTGACACTGCTGATCACCCTCTTCTCTTTGATAACTTTTTTCTCTAGATTTTCATGACATACATAAATTCAATGAACTTCAATGGCTCCCTACCATCTCTGGGATCAAACATAAAATCCTATGGTATTCAAAGCCTTTAATAACTTAGTCCCGCCTTTCTCCTCCCATCTTTCTAGTCTTCTCACACCTTAAGCCCCCTCCCTCAAACTCTCCCACCACCCCTGATAAATACAATGATCCACTGACACTAGTCTTCTTGCTGTTCCTTGAAGAAGATACCCCATTATTTCCTTATTCTGGGCATTCTCACTGGTTGTTCTCCATGCTTGGAATGCTCTCTGTGATCTCCTGGCTTCCTTCAAGTTCCAGCTCCTATAGGAAGTCCTTCTCAGTCCTTGTAGTTCTAGTGCCTTCCCTCTATTGATTTCTTATTTATCCTGTATATACCTAGTTTGGACATAGTTGTTTGTATGTTGTTTTCCTCTATTAGACTGGGCACTCCCTGAGGTCTTTGTACACTCAACACTTAAAATGGTGTCTGGAACATAGTAGATGCTTAATAAATATTTACTGATGGGCTTAACAACATTGTGGTGAAACGAAAAAAAAAAATGGATCTCTGTTTTCACAGAGGGAGCTCTGGGTGAGGAAACTCCCTCCTTCAAAGAATATTGTCTCCTCTACAATTTATAGTCTTTGCAATTTGCCTGAGGCACTGAGAAGTTGTTCCAGGTCACAAGAAGGTCAAGAATTAGAAATGGAACTTTCCAGGTCTTCTTGACTTTACGACCAATTCTCTCTATGTTAAATCTAGGGATTTCTAATTAAATCAAATTGGTAGGCAAAACTATGTCTAGGTATTAAAGAATCTGAGTTTTTCTGACATATTATGAATCAATAAAAATTGAAGATGTACAAATAGTTTATATTATGTAATTATATTAATATTCATATTATAATAAACTATAAAATAGTTTATTAGTTTATATTATGCATTTCACTAAAGAAAACACAAATAACAATATGGATTGTGATCCATTCTGTTTTGTTCACATCTCCCTTAATAGTATAGGGAAACCAGTGGGACATGCAGGGTGTCCACAGGTTAACTAACTCCCTTTTGCTCAATCAAGGTTGAAGATTTGAGGGTGAGGAGATGACTGAGGATGAAATCTGCTGGAGAAGATGAAAGGAGATCAAATGTATATGTAGAGGGGTTGGTCTTGGCAAAGAAACGTCTTTTTGTCAAGTGGGAGATTGTGTAAGAAGAGGAAAGGACAAGAAGGAACTCATGAAGAATGGCCTCAATTTTTTTCAGTAAAATAGGGCTACATCACTCAGGTGAAGGAGGAGGGGGAGCAGGAAGTTTAAGAAGGCTTACGGAAGAACAAAGGTTTGGAACAGCTTTGGTAAACTGAGATATGGTATCAATTAGGCATGAATAAAAGGCATATATAGATGTAGTAAGGGCTCAGTTCAAGTTGTATGACTGGTGAGGCTTCCTTCAGCTCTATTCAAGAGTACCTCAGTAGGGGAAAAAGGTGTGGTTATGGTCAGACAGAAGAGTCAGAGTTTTTAATTAAGGAAGCAGAACTCTTGGGAATAATGGTAAGAACAAGTGTGTGATCATTCTTAAGTGTGGTGGAAGTAGAAATAGGATTTAAGGAGGCTGAAGAAATGGGAGATTTGGGGACTTTCAATGTGGATACTGATGTCTTCTTGAGCAGGAGTTAAGGAGGCCAGGAAAAGGGTAAACTAGGTGCTGAAATCCTAGAGAAAGGAGAAAGACCTGGGGGCCACTACATATAGAACTACCATCACTGTTTGGGCTGGTTGGAAAATTTTGACTCTGTGAGCTTTAAAAGAGAAAAGGTTGCTGAATGTTGGCTTAAGTGACAGTGGGAAGCAAGGAACATTCTGATTCCACCTCCAGGACCAAGTGATTGGGAGTGTGAGAGAAGGTACTAAAAATGATAAAGATAGCTGGAACGGGGTGTATGTGTGTGTGGTGGTGGTGGTGGGGAGGGGGGTGTTGAGGACTTCTAAATAAGTGAGAAGTTATAGTGAGAGAAAGTTTGTTCATTAAAAAATGGGCATAGTAGAAGGGATAAAAAGGGATAGGAGTGTGAGATGAATAGAACTGGCTTGAGAAGAAGGGGATGAAAGAACCAGAGATAGAAGCCAGAGACAGAAAGTTAATATAGATAAAGGGAGAAAAAGAAGAAGCCAGAAGGACCTAAGTAGGTGGTAGATGAATACTGAAGCTTACAATGAAGTAAGAAGTATTTACTATATACTATTCATTGTGCTAAGCCCAGGGGATACAAAAAGAGGCAAAAGACAGTCCTTGCCACCCTCAAGGAGTTTACTATCTAATGAGGGAAATGGCATGCAAACAAATATACACAAACTATATACAGTATAAATAATAGATTAATTGAGGTTAAGGCACTAGAATTAAGAAGGGGTGGGAAAAGCTTCCTGTAAAAGAGACTTTCCTTTGGACTTAAAGGAAGTCGGTAGGCAGATTTGAGGAAGGAGAGCATTCTAGGCATGGGAGAGAGCTAGAGAAAATGCCTAAGGCCAAAAGAGAATGTCTTAATATAGTAATGTAGGATAAACTGTACTGACCAAGACGGTTTGGGGTTTCTTTTCTCTTTAATTTTTAAACTAACATCATTATTTATAATGTATTTCTGAACCACTTTGGCAGAGAAATTGACGACACCTTAACATTAATATTTTTGGGCAAAGAAAAGCTAAAATTGTGTCTTTTTTTTTTTTTGCACTACATGCATCAGTGAAAGTCAAAGTCAAATTAACATTTTTGTCCTCTTGAAGTAAAATTAAGCATCTCAGCATTTTCTTTTGCTTTGGTTTTCTATTTTTTCATTTCCTCTTCTGATCTCAAGTAAATACTTATAGGTGGCTTACCTTTATCTTACACCAGCACATCAGTGAAGTGTCAAATTACAACTGCCACACTAAGACAAATTCCTGTGGACTTGGAAATTCAGATAGGCCCTCTTTACCTTTACACACCCATATGTTTCTTCTTTGCACAGCACGCTTTCCTAAATTTTAATTGTGTACAAAGGACAGGTAGATATAATATGTGGAAGCTGCTGACAAGTAGGCCACTCACTCCTTACTGTTTTCACCCAAACCATGGTTAAAGACCTATGAATATTTACTGAGTTTTACATCCTCTGCACCCTCTACTTTGTTAAATTACATTTGAAACTTAAATTGAGCTGCTACCTTCTCCCATGCAATATTGTCCGCATGAGTGTCTATTAGAAGAAGCTGGTGAGAGTACACTCCCACATATTTGTGGGAGTTTTGCATGCAAAAATAAACAAATCAAGCTGTCCTAATTCTATTTTGTAAATGGAGGAACAATTATATCTTTCTAAGCAGTAACGGAAAAATAAAACTAGTGCTTTTGTGCATTTTGATATACCTGAGTTCATTTTTCCACAATGTAATTCTTTTGACACGGTTAGGTTTCTCATATTATCCTAGTTCATGAACATCAGAATGCTAAATAATACTGTGTTTAAGTTTTGTGTTGCAAGAACAAATGGAATAAACTTGAATTGTGCTTAAAAAAGAGAGAGAGAGAGAGAGAGTGTGTCTTAGTCACTAAGGATTCCAGTGAAGTGCTGTTTTTGCTACATAACTGACATACTTTTTCCCAGTAAAAGAATTATCCAATGACAGACAGTCTTATCTATTCACACTGATGAGATCACAGATCCAATAAATGTTTAAAGTTAATGAATTTATGGTTGGGAAATAAGAAAAATGGAAGCAGATTATTTCTCCCTGCTTAATAACGATCACTGATTTTTGGAGGTACAATGAACCTTAAAAATCTCTTAGCCCAAAGTAATTTTAAAAGCTGAGAAAATATACAAACAAAATTTAAGTGACTTGTCTATAGTCAATTAATGGGAGACAGATTCAGGATAGGAACATGTCCAATACTATGAATCTGAATTGTGAAACAACAGGATGATAATATGGTGATTTCTTTCACTGCTTAAAATCAACATTAAAATTATATCTATATCTATAGAAATAAATGAACACTGACCTGTAACATGCACCTGGACACAACAACTTCAGGTACCTCAGGAAATTTTTGTCGCAGGTCATGTAAAACCTGAAAATCAATTTGGTGGCTTCCTTGGGCCATTCGTGTATTGCCTAATCAGGACTGTTGTTCAATAGGCAGTTCTAGGCCTTAGTGAAAATAGTATTCATCTCTTCTGTCCAAGCATTTTCTGTAGAGAAAAGAAAGAAAAAATTTCTTTTTAAATGTTCCTAGTTTTGGAATAAACTGTAGTTCTGGAGCAAATGTTTCAATACTAAAGGGTAGGTATTTAAATGATAAAATAATTTAACTTAAAATGCTGTTCTTTTTCAAAGTAGTTTTGTTAGCCTGAATGGTATTTTGTACTCTGATGGTACATTTGCTATTAATAAGGAATTCCTGGGTGTTTTTATGTTCTAAATAGTTGAACCAATAGGCATTCAAAATAAGAAACTGCTGTCCAAGTTATTTTCCCATATCTTTCAAAGGACGTCAAATTACTCTGCTAGATTATTTTGCTGACCAGTGGGAGAGGTTCTTAGTGATTCCACTTAATTCTTTGAACTTATTTCCTGGGAAAAAAAACCTGTCGTAAATTGACTGTATGCTTAATTTTGTCAAAAAGTCTTGACATGTTTTCCCCCCCTAAAACCACCTCCCTCATAATTTCTTATAGCAAAACAGTACTCCATCACAATCATATGCCACAACTTATTCAGCTATTCTCCAAATGATGAGCATTTCTTCAATTTCCAATTCTTTGCCACCACAAAAAGAACTGCCGTAAATATTTTTGCATATATTTCCTTTTATCTCTCTAGGGTACAGACCTAGCAGTAGTATTACTTAATCAAAGGGTATGCACAAGTTTTATAGCCCTTTAGGCACAGTTCCAAATTATTCTCCAGAGTGGCTGAATTAGTTCACTACTCCACCAACAATTTATTAATGTGCCTACTTTCCCTCATCCCCACCAGCATTTCTCATTTCTGATAGGTGTAAATAAGGTGGTACTCAGAGTTATTAAGTTGCCTTTCTCCAATCAATAGTGATATAGAGTATTTTTTCAAGACTATAGATAGCTTTGATGTTTTCCCTTAAAACTGCCTATTAATATCTTTTGACCATTATCAATTGGGAAATGGCACTTTTATTTTTATAAATATGATTCAGTTCCCTATATATCAGAGGTCCAAACCCCTCATTTTACAAATGAAGACAGAGAAGCCCTCTGAGAAGTGAACAGACATATCCACTGTTACAATAATATTAAGTGGTAGAGACCCACATCCTCTGATTCCAAATTCACCCCCATCCCTCACCCCCAATTAAACTGTAAACTCCTTGGGCATAGGCATTTTCATTCTTTGTACTTGCATCCCTAGTACTTTGTATGATGCCTGGTACATAAGTACTAGTTTTAGAATTTAACACAAAACAGCAGATGTAGTTTGAGACTGAGAACAAGGGATTATCACATAATTATTTCTATGCCTCTTGGTATAATCCAAGATTAAATTAGCATTTTTGGATGCTGCATCACATTACTGATACATATTGATTTTGCAGGACACTTTAACTCTCAAATCTTTTTCAGACAAGCTGTCTGACCAAGACTCCCCTATGTTGTATTTGAAAAGGACAGTCTTCAAACTCGTGTAAGATTTGATATTTAAATCTAATTAAATCATTTAGCCCAAACTGGATCCTGACTCAGTTTCCCTCATACTTTTGGGTCACCTTAAAATTTAATAATTAGGGGCGGCCAGGTAGCACAGTGAGTAAGAGCACCAGCCACAGAGTTGGGATGACCTGGGATTGATTCTGGGCTCAGACACTTAGAACCCACCAAGAAACACCTGGCTGTGTAACCTTGAGCAAGTTACTTAACCCCAATTGTTTACGGGTGGCCAGGTGGCTCAGTAAGAGCACCAACCCCAGAGTCGGGATGACCTGGGATCAAATCCGGGCTCTGATACTTAGCACCACACCCAGAAATAACTGGCTATGTGACCTTGAGCAAGTTACTTAACCCCGATTGCTTTAAAAAAAATTTAATAATCAGACAGTCTATGAAATTATGCAATCCAGCAATAAAATGTTAAACAATAAAAAGGTCAAGCATATATACCTGGCACACTTCACTATAGATCTTCTAAGCTGACATCAATCCTTAAATACTTAGCCTTTGAGTTTATTTATTCAACCAGTCCTGACTCTATATAATTATATTATTGTCCAGGACATATTTCTCCTATCTTTTCAACAAAAATGAGATACTTTAACATCCAAGAGCTACAGTTACAGTACTTCTTTGATCAGCCAGTTTAAATAGCCCTGTAGTCTGGTCTTGCCAGACTAACTAAAAATTAACTTAAAAAATTCTGAACCTAAACACATGCACACACAATCTCCTTTTTATATTGCTTGCATTAAAAAATAAGTATACAATAGATTCTGTTGTTTTGTCTATGCTTCCTTCCTTCTGTTCTCTTCAGTGCACTAAAAATGTTTCAGTGGCTTTGAGGGGTTTTTTTTGGGGGGTGTGGAGAATAACTATTTCTCTCCTTCCATTTTAAAAAAAGAGAAAGGAAAAATAACCCCCCCCCCAAACCCAAAAACCTTGTTAAAAAATATAATCAAGCAAAATAATTCCACATAGTGGATGTGTCCAAAAACGCACGTCTCTTTTTGTACTCTAAGCTCATCAATATTTAACCCTCTTTTGTCTGTTTCAGAAGAATGAGGCTCCTTCATGTTTATATATTCTTCTCATGCACCCCAATTATGAGAAATGGAAAAGTTTTATTCCCTTCTCTTCTTTCCTACATTAAAGCCTTCAGAACAGAACCAATTTACTCCCAGGTCCTCTGTTTTTCTTATTTAACTCCTCAACATCCTTTGAAGTCACTAAGATTTTAAAAGGATACTTGTTTCTTCACTCCTCATTAGAATGTTAGCATAATTTCATCATTACAAGCCCCTCTCCAATTGCTCAAATAAATTTACCTTTCTAAGTTTCACTGGACTTAATATAATTGCATTTCAATGAACCTACTTAGCTCTGATCTTTTCAGCAGAAATTCTTCAAAATCGATTCCATGAAAGACCTATACCCCTTTAGGATAAGTTATTCTTGGTTATAAGCTGTATCTTTAGCCTTTTGGAATATTATATTCCAAGATCCCCTCACTCTTTCACTCCTCATATCCAATCATGTCCTATTGGTTATATTACTACTACTACCACCACCATCATACCTAGCTCTAACCAGTATATAGCTTTAAGGTATGCAAAACACTTTGCAAATCTTATTTCATTTGATCCTCACAATAACCTTGAGAGGTAGATGCTATTATTATCTCCATTTTACATAAGAGAAAACTGGGTTAGACATAGGCTAAGTGGTTTATATAGCTATTAAGAGTCTGAGACAGGATATATTACTCAAGTCTTCTTGACCATAGCCTCCCCTCCCTCTGTCCACTGTGACACCTAGATACTAATTTAATAAACATTTTTGCATATGCCCCTTTCTCTCCTCTGACAGTGCTACCACTCTGATACAGCAATAGCCTGCCTGCTGGTTAGTTTCCCTGCCTTGTCTTCATCCTCAACTCAGCTAATGAAAGTGATGACTGTCACCCCCATTTTTCAATTCCATTGACCCCTATTACCTCCAGGATCAAATATAAAATCCTCTGTTTGGCTTTGAATCCTGGCCCTTTCCTACCTTTTCCACCTTCTCACATCTCGTTTCTCTCTACATGTTCTGACACTTGGACATAGTCCTCTCCACATATTCTGACTCCTCACAAAAGATACTGTGCTTTTTTACTAGCTGTTCTTCCTGTTTGGAGATCTCTTATTTTCTGTCTGTCCTGATATACTGACTTCCTTTAGGTCTCAGCTAAAATTTCACCTGCAAGAAGCTTTCACCAGTCTTCCTTAATGTAGGTGGAAGCCCTCAAAGATTATCTTCATTTATGTGTGTGTGTATCTTATTTGCTTGCACGTTGTCTCCCTCACTGGACTGTTGGCTCCTTGAGGGCAGGGACTGTTTTTTTGTTTTGTATTCTCAATGCTTAGGGCTCATGATAGGCAATCCAATCCAATAAACATTTATTAAGTGCCATGTACCAGGCACTGTGCTAAACACTAAGGATACAATCAATAAAAAGAAAGGTAGTCCTTACCTTCAAGGGGCTTACAATCTAATGCAGGAAGACAGAACACAACAGAAGGCAGGGAAGGGGATACCCAGTGTGGGAGCATCTTGTTCTGTGGAGCTGAAACCATAGCAGATATACAGTGGAGTGAAGAACTCAATATGTTTGTTGACTTAACTCCACTTCCTGGGGTTGAACTTTTCTGAATCTTTTAGCTTCAGGAGTACTGTATCTTTAGGAACCTTCTGGGGTGTCCTAGATGCTAGGGTCTTTGAAGCCCTTGGGCACTAGGGCTATCCTGGTCTGAGGAAAGCTGTGTAGCACTGAGCAAAGTGCTCCCCAAGACTTCTGAAGTCCAGTGTCTGACCCTCTTAGGGGCCTTCTTAGTGCAGAATTTTGCCAGGAATCAAAGTAAAGCTCAGTGGTCTGTAGCTTGAAGATTCTATTCTCTTTCCTTTTTTAGAAAGTCATGACCCTTCTTTCGTCCTATGCTGACATTCTCTATGTTACTGACAGTGACTCAATAAGTTCTTTCAGTAGGGCAGGATATGAGAATTCATTAAAAGTACTATACTAGGTGTCCTCTATTACCTTTATTTATCTTGTGTGTCAACTCCCTATTAGTCACTGTTTTTATTCTTTCCAATCCAAAGGTTGTTCTCATTGGCAGAGAAAAGAGAAACAAAACTGAAAACTGGGTAAGTGCCTTCCCTCTATTGTCTGTTTTCTTTGTTCTACTCACTCTAAGCATTGGTGTTATCCCTTCTTTGATCTTCTTTCTTCTCATATAGCTTTAAAAATCTACCAGTTTTGTTCCCAGATTTCCTTGCTAGCCTCAATTCATTGTTTCAGTACTCCTGGCATTATTCTCAAAGTACTGTGCCATTTTCCTCCCCATTTACTAGTGGTTGCTTCTACCTTAGTATACACAAAATCTAATTTTGTTGTTAAGTTCCTTGGACATCAACACCTATTCTTTCAGATAGTTTCTGTTTTTCCTCTTCATCAGAAATGTTTTTCTTTGAAGTTGACAGATATTTTGGGGACAGTGGATATCTTTTGTTTTCTATATCTAGTATGTTTTGAATCGCTTCTTGAGGAAAAACCATATTATATACTTGTGAAGTATCTTGAATAGTCCATAAGCTATTGTCCTATTTTTCGAAACATTTAAACCCTATTTCTTTCTTCTGTTTGTTTGTTTTTGCTTTTTGGAGGGCAACTGAGGTTAAGTGACTTGCCCAAGGTCACATGGCTAGTTTTTGTGTTAATGTCTGAGGCTGGATTTGAACTCAGGTCCTCCTGATTCCAGGGTCGGTGCTCTATTCACTGTGCCACTTAACTGTCCCCTAAACCCTATTTCCTATCAATTTCCATAGTCCTCTCCTGTGCCCATTTCCCTAATGTATTTACCAAGTATTAAGGGCTACGTTGATTTAGTTGGGAGGGGCTTACTGAACTCTTCATTGAATTTCTTGGCTACTTCACCTTCCACAATGGATACTAGAACACGAGCTGGAATTATCTTCAGGGTGTTATATTTGCTTATAATCATCATGAGAACTGAAAATGACCAATTGAGCTATGAAAATTTCTTGTTGCCTTTTGGAGCACAATGAAACCAACTCTGCCAACAGTAGCAACTGCTGTAAATCTTTTCTCCTTTCCCCAAGTTTCCTTTGACACTCCCTCACCTCACCTCCAAGTAAAGGCCCTCTTTTCCCCTTAAAACCACCTCTCCAGTAGTCTGCATTTCTTCTTCCTTTACTCTTCTTCAATCCATCCTTCACACAGCTGACAGTCATCCTTCTAAAGCACAGTTCTGACCATGTCACTCCTCTGCTCAGAATCTTCAGTGGCTCCTATGATCTCTAGGATAAAATAAAGCTCCTCAGTTTACCTTCTAAACTCCTTCCCAGTCTGACTCCAGCCTAACTTTCCAGACTTACTTCACATTGACCCACTTTACATTTAGGGAAAGTGGTGCATTTGCTGTTTCCCAAATCCAATACTCAATTTCCTACTTCTATGCTTCTGCACAGGTAATGTCTCCAGTGCTTGAAATATACTCTTTAACTTTGAGGCTCAGTTCATGCATCATACCTTAGAAGAATTCTCTCTCCCTCTCTAGATTATCCTGTACTTAACTCTATAAAGTTAAGAATGTAACTCATATGAAGTTAATGTAACCCAACAGAATGTAAACTCCTTGAAGGAGAATTTTTCCATTTGCTTTTATACTCAGTGTCTTGTACATGGCATTTAATAAATGCTTATTGAATTAAGTTTCTTTACCCCCTGAAGAGAACCTGTGAACTCTCCCTGTAACTGCAACTTTTTATGTATTCTTTTTCATTTACAGAAACGATGTCAGTAGGAACATGATTCTGTTAGTAGTGCATCCACTCTTAGGTGTTTGGACAAAGATGGTAAGTTTTAAGTTTTAATCATTAAATTAATGTTTGCAGACAACCTAACAACTATGTCATTCTTAGTATCTTTAGCCCACCTTTCTACTATTACACCAACATCACTACAGAGGAGTAAGGGATTATTACTGATTTAGAAGCAGAAGAGTCAGAGACTACATACTTCTCCCACTTAATTTTACAAATAAGGAAACTAAGGAAATACTCCAGAGAGTATTAAAGTGATTTTGCCAGACTTTCACAATTATTAAATAACACAGCCAAGATTTGAACCAAAGTTTTCTGTTTCCAAATTCATATAGTATTCCTTTTGCTACACCATACTGCCAGGGCCATTCTTCATTTTTGTCCATTTCATGTATTATTGTGGCTAAAATAATTCATCACTTGGTGATCAACTTTCCAATGAAAAGCTCTTCCACTATTCTCTAGACTGGTTTTCATATTGCAGACACATGGTCTGTTATTAGGGTGATACTTGAAACTTTTCCAGCTTGAACCTACCAAAACTTAATTTCACAGAAAGAGCCTAAGGATTCAATGTCACTTCCATTTCAGATAGAATTCTGACATCTTCAAACATCAATCATATTCCCCTTCAACACCACAGTCAATGCCTGCTCCAAAATTACTCTTTTCAGAGCTAGATAACTTTAAATGAAGAAAGCACTAATGTATTTCATGTATACTTAAATAATTTACAATAGTATTTAAACAGTTAAGATAGAAAAATCATGTTATATTAATATCAAAGATCATTTCTGGTTGAAATCTTAGCTAGAGAGCTTTGTTTCTTTCATCCTTGCTAGACATGATACATTCCAAACTAAGTAACGGAACATATTCCGGACTGTAATGAATGAAAACATTACTTAGGATTATTATTACTGACCTTTTCAGAGATAGGTCAAGATTTCTTTCAGCCACTGTAGTTCCCAAACCATGTTAAAATCTGCAATTAGTGTCTAAACATTTTGAGTACACATTGCAAATCCTCCTTTGGAGGCTAATGCATTGGTTCAGGAGAGGTAACAATGTCGTGCTGCCCTGCCTGAAGCAGCATTTTATATGAATTACTTTACCAAATGGAAGGCCCAACAAAAAGGGAAAGTTTTGACAGTCAGGTTTTTTACTAGTTGGTAGCAACAGCAATGGGAAAATCTTTGATGCTGGAAAAACTTCGAATGCAAATCATTTGCTCTCTTGTCCATGACTGAGGAGCAATGTCCACTTGTGACCCAATCCTCATGCTAAGTTGGGAAACTTTAATCTGCTCCATTTTTCTGATATGGATGGTTTACCAACCCTCCTCTGGAGCTAGGTGATACAATGGACAAAGTAGTATGATAGAGAGAATAAAGAAGATCTCAGTTCCAATCCTGACTTAGACATTTCATGGTGGTGTGACTCTGAGTTAAGTCATTGAACTTTTTTTTTTTTTAAAGCAATTGGGGTTAAGTAACTTGCTAAAGGTTACACAGCCAGTTATTTTTGTGTGGGTGCCGAGTATCTGAGGCTGGAACTGATTCCAGGTCTCCCGACGCTGGGGCCAACACTCTTACTCACTGCACCACCTGGCTGCCCCAGTCACTGAACTTCTTTAAGTCTTTGTTTTCTCATTTGTAAAAGGAGCAATTGGATGTGACTACCTTTCAGGTTCCTTCCAGCTCTGTATCTATGTTTCTATGATCTTTTGATAGCCAAAGTCAAACTCTTCATAAACTCTAAGGGCTCCCTATTACCTTCAGGATCCAACAGAGAATCCTAGCTAGCCATTTACAGTCCCTTTAAAAACTAGATCATGCTTTGCTTTCCAGTCTCTCTCATACTTTACATACTCTATGACAGAGTTATGCTGGCCTAACCTGCTGTTCCTCACACATGACTGTCTCCTGACCACAGACCTTTTCAATGGCTGTCCTCCATGCCTGGAGTGTTCCTTCCTAAAAATTTGTCTTTTGGCTTAAAGATTCAACTCACTTTCTTTAGTCCTTTCCTGGTCTCCCCAAACCCCCCAAGGCATTCCCTGTGAGATTATATTTTATTTATTCTGTGTGTATCTTACACATACATCATTATTCACATGTTGTATGCCTCATTAGTATGTGAGCTCCTTAAGAGCAGGACTCATGTTTTTACCTTTCCATGTATCCCTAGCACTGAACACAGTGCCTGGAAAAAAGGCATGTAAATGACTGCTGTCTGGTTAACTGTTATCAATACTACTTAACATTTAACACAAAGAGCCAAATGCTAGGTCAAATTCAGTTTCATCATCATATAACTTAACTGCTAATTGAAATACAGGAAAATATGCTGTGAGCATTTCTTTTGGGAAAAAATGTGTATGTTATGTTTCCCAGGTTTAGGCAGTCAAATATGCTGATTTTCCTATTGAAAACAAGACTACTTGTGATAACTTCTCAATTGTCCATAAAAATAGTCCAAAACTATTCCTGAAGTCTTACACAAGACTCATCCTGGATTTCAAAATATTTATCTTTAGGGTTTGTTTTAAGAGCAAACATTTTGCACTGAAGTAGAACGAAATATTCTATAGCAGGAAGGGAAGAGGGAAAAAAATGCTTGTTAACTATCACAGGTCATTGAAAGGCTTTACAAAATCCCAATTCATTTACCGTTGAAATTAATGTTAAAATAATTGATATTTCATTTTCATGAAGTTATTTTTACTAAAATTGAGTATGATTTTATTGTTTACTTAAAAATTTGCAAGTTCATAAAACCTGCAAAACTTTTTGCCTGAAGATCAGTGTTCACTATTTTTTGTTTTCCTTTGCTACCTTCCCCTTAGGTTATCAATAACTACTTATTGTTATGATTTACAGGCATTGTGCCCAAGGTTTAAAAAAAAGTTCCATAAAGTATAGTGGTCCCCATAATATATAAAAAGATCCACAAAGTTCTCCAGGGAGTTGGTTAGATTTTTGATGAAAGATAATGGATTATAGGAGGAAATAGACAAAATTACTATTTAGGATGAGAATATAGTGAAGTGTTGCAACCTCTATCAGCTGAGGGAGTAACTAGATCATGGATCCATCAAAGTATCTCTCTGAGCCTCTTGAACATAGTAGTCATAATAAAGGCTTGCAAACATCCTACCCTAATGTCTCTTACATCGAAAAAACCCTCCTTGCCTCCCCCCCAAACCCCTTCCCATGATACTACAAGTAAGTGAACAATAAATAATTGTTGATTGTGACAAACTGTGGTAATAGAACTTGACAGTTTACAGTGTGTCCCCTTTAATTTATGGTCTGCCTAACTACGTTTGAAAAACAAGAGTCTGAAGACTTGTATGAACTGATGCTGAGTGAAATCAGCAGAACCTGGAGAACATTGTACATAGTTACAGTCACACTGTGCAATGACTGACTTTGATAGACTTAGCTCTTCTCAGCAATGCAAGGATCTAAGACAACTCCAAAAGACTCACAATGGAAAATGCTATCCACATCCAGAGAAAGAACTTTGTAGTATGAATGCAGACGGAAGCATACTATTTGCTCTCCTTTTCTTTTGTTGTTTTGTTTTTTCTTTCTCGTGGTTCCTCCCATTAGTTCTAAATCTTTTTTAGATCATGACTAACGTGAAAATATGTTTACTATGAATGTGTAAGTAGAGCCTATACCAGATTTCATGTCGTCTTGGGGAAAATTTAAAACTCACAATCTTATGGAAGTGAATGTTGAAAACTAAAAATAAATAAATTGTAACAACGACAACAACAAAAAACCAGTCTGAGACAAAGAGAGACTGAATGCTCCCTAAACAGAAAGGTCTCTGGTACTGTACAGTGCCACAAAGCTGAAGTTACACTGCTCTCATCCAAGAGATGAAGAACCCCTTCAAAGGACCACAACAATACCAGTTCAGAGGTTTTAATGTTCACAAAGTTTTTCTTTGCAACAACCTTGTCAGGCAGGCACTGCCAGTATTATTCCCATTTTGTAGAGTTCGAGGAAAAACAAAAAGAAGGGTTACATGATTGGCCCAATTCCACATAGCTAATAATTACACACTGGGATTCATTTGACATCCAGTACTAACTGCATTAAACGTGCTCTGCTGCTGTTCTGACTTGTCACTGACTCAGAGCTGCTATAAGGTCAGAAGTCTAGAGTTAGAAGGGACTTCAGAAACCATCTAATCCAAATCCCTCATTTAACAAATGAAGAAAAGGAGGGATTCCCAAGTTCACAGGTAATCACTGACAGAATCTCAACCTAAACTCTGAAGCAAAACCCAACAAAGCATGGAGAGGTTATTTATAGACATGATGCTATCCAATCTCAGCTTTGCAATAAAAATATATAAATGCTAATTTCTTTTGCTAATACTTGTTCCCTACTCCACCACCACCCCTTACTAGGATAAGTGCACAGTGTGATACTGGAGGGTTAGGGATGTGAATGGCACATCAACTCAATGGGAGAAGGTATCTTCAGGGATGGGTAATGAGCTGTTATTTCTAAAGCTCCAAATGGCAACAGTCTAGCAGTCAATGAGGTAAACAGCACAGCGTGGGACAGTGTGCAGTCCCACAGAAACTGACAGTGGGGGTTGCACTTCTAGGTAATTCCTCCCTTGTATGGTTGCAAAGTATGTTAAGATTTGTCATCTGGAACAGGACTTTGAGCGATACTGAAGTTTCCTCTATAATAGCAGAGCACAGATTCCAAGGGTTTTGCACATGACTGTGAGAGAGAACAAGCTTTTGTAGTACATCATCTCAATGAGATCTAGTGGTTTTGGGAAGTCTAGGTTCTTATCCTATGATGGTCCTGTTCCCCATCCCTTCCAGTTCTGATGTAGGCCCCCTTCACTTCTCCCACTATACTATTTCACTTGGTGATCTCTTTAATTCCCAAGGATTCAATGATCATTCCCTTGCACAGGATTCTCAGATCTATTTATCCAACCCCATCCTCTTCTGATCTTTAATCTTTATATCCTCCAACTGCCTGTTGGATATCTCTAACTAGATGAACCACAGACAACTTACAAGTAGATACATCCAAAACTGAATTCTTTATCTTTCCCTCCCAAATCCACTCTTCTTCCCATCTTCCCTTTATTGTTGAGGGTACCACCCTCAGTTGCCCAGGCTCACAATGCACCTGTCATCCTCAACTCCTCCCTCTCTCTCATCCTACCCCCATATGTGATCTGGTGCCAAGTGTTGTCATTTATGCCTTTGTAAAATCTCTTGTATATGGCTTCTCTTCTCCTCTTAACACTGCTACCACCCTTGTGAAGGTTCTCATAACCTCATGTCTGCAATAGACTGCTGGCTGGCTTCTCTGCCTCAAGTCTCTACCCATACCAGTCAATCCTCTGAACAGCTATCAAGTCGATCTTTCTGAAGAGATAGGAGGCAGCATGCGCCAGACAAATCAAACCACCATCACCATTAACTCTTTTGATCTCAATGGAGGCAACTCAGGACCATGAACCTAAGAGCCTTGTGGATTACAATGCTTCCAACAAAATGCCTGACAGTCATTATCCTGGGAAGTAAACTCTGCAAAGATGCAGCCTGGCAACTACTCCTGTAGATCCTACAACTGAAGACCCAGAGGGGAAAAAAATTCTTACCACCAAAGTCCTTGGATACTATCAAATGGTTCACATCGGAAACTAATGTGATTTTATCAGTGGACATGACATTAAAAAAGCGGTATAACTATCCATTTTTACTTCTGTACAAGAAGGACCAGTCAGTAAATCAACTAGCATTTATTAAGTGCTTACTATGTGCTAGACACTATGTTAAGAGCTGAGGGTACAGCAAAAATCAAAACAAAACAAAACCCTAGTCTCTTCTCTGAAAGAGCTCAAAGTCAAATGGACCAGCAGTGTCAAACTTAAGAAACCACAAATTAACATTATTTATGTTTTATTATATTTTAATTTATTAAACATTTCCAAACTACATTTTAAACTAGTTCAGGATTCCTGTAGGCCTTATGGGAAATCTAATACTCGGACACCATGGGACCTTTCTACTGAAAGCTTTATTTCCCGTGATTCTCTGTATCACTTCGGTGGTCAAACTGTCTCCACTTTCATAGTTGTGAAAAGGTATCTACCTTCCCTGTTTCTCCATGTTGTTTACAATATGATCTTTTATATAATCAAAAAGTCAACAAATTTTTATTAACTAACTTTGGGCCGGGCATAGTGTTAGTTGGATACAAATACTACGTAAAACAGTGAGTCTTTACCCTCAATGACCTTACTATGTAATGGGAGGATACTGCAGAATAAGACGGAAATAAAAACTTTCTGCTGAAGCTGAAACCTATATATGCGGTCTCCTTCATCAGAGTGTGAGTTCCTTGAGAGCAAGCACTAACCTTACTCCCCTATTTGTATTCCCCGTGCTCAGCAGGGTGCTTTGCTCAGAGTAAGTGCTTAATATACTTTTTCTTTTATTCATTCACTCATTCCTAAAGATCAGGTGTGATCATGGCCTACCCTTATATAAATAACAAACTTCAATGGCTCTCCGCTGCCTCTAGGATCAAATAAGACATCTTGTCTAGCTGTTAAGGCCTTTCTTACCTTAACGGCATTCTTATACCTTACTCCCCTTCGTGACTATGATGATCCAGTGACTCTAGCTCCTTACTATTCCTCATACAAGACATTCTACCTCTCTAATCTATGTAGTATCTCTGGCTGTCTTTCATGATTGGAATTCTCTCCGTCCTCACTTCTACCTCCTTGTTTCCTTCAAGTCCCTGATAAAATTCTACCTTCTCCAAAAGGACTTTCTGTGTCCTCCTTAATGTTAGCACTTTCCCACTGAAGCTCCTTAAAGGCAGGGACAGTTTTTGCCCTTCTTTTGTGTCTCCAGCAACTAGCGCTCCTCACTGCACCTTGCTCTTTGTAGAGGCATCTTAGCTGTGTAACATCTGAGGTGAACTTATTGATGACCCATAAAGGATAGATACAGGTACCTGGAACGGAAAGTAACAAGTTCAACCAGATGGAGAAAATCTTCACATTTGATCAAACTGGTTTAGGTGAAAACAGATGAGGCCAGGCTCACAGAAAAGCCAAAAGAGACCTAGTAAATCCAACTCCTTCATTTTACATGAGACTCCTAAAGGTTAAATGATTTGCCAAAGGTCACACAGAGAGGAAATGACAGGATTTGAACCCAGATTTGTCAAATCCAAATCCACTGTTTTTTCCACTGTACCACCTTGTTTCCTGTAGCTTCCTCTGGACTGAGAGCCTGACTGATCAAATAATCAACAGGTATTTATTAAATTCCTGCTGAGTCAGGCTTTGTGCTAGGTGCTAAGGTAAACAAAGGCAAAATATGAAATAATCCTTACTCTTAAGAAGCTTAGATTATATTAGCCACATGTACATATGTCAGTACAAATTACAAACTGCTGCCATCCACTAATTTCCTTCTTGGTTAAGATTGAAGAAATAATTTCTTTTTTTTTTTTCTTCAGAACATCAAGGGAAATTCTTTTTGAAGTTTCCATCTAGTTTTTGAACTCTGCTAGAATAAAGGCTGGTCTTTCTTCTTAAGCATGGCTAAATTTAGATCAAGAATCTCTTCCTAAATGTGTCCTGCTAGACCTCTCATTGGTGACAATGCTTCCCATGAAATGTTTGATATTTTATTTAGATGCACCACCTATTTGTAAGAGGGTGGTAAAACATATTTAGTGACCCTCCATGAATTCAAGTTTACCTGACCTAGATGGACTGCTTACCAAAGTATGAATTCTCAGACATGACTGTAGAGCCATTGACAGAGATATTTAAAGGAATTGTAGAGAAATATAAGCAAAAGTAAGCAAGGGGAATGAGGTGGAATCTTCAGTTTAAATCCAATGAGCTTGACATCAATTCCTAGAAAATTTTAGAAAACTGTTAAAGGAATGGTCTGTGAACACCTACAAAGGGAAGTGGTGATCACTACAAGCCAGGTTAAGCGACTCAGGCCAATCTAATAATAGTTCCTTCTCCCTTGTTCGTTGATTTTGATTTGTAGATCAGGCAAATGCTACAGATAAATAAATCTGGGATCCTAGAAAGCATTGGGTAAATCTGTAAAAATACTCTTACGAGCAAAATAGAGAGATTATGTAGAAAACAGCGCTGGAAATGGTTGACTGAGCTCAAAGAATGTTCATTACTGAATTAATATGCCTAGTAAAGTTTCATGGGGCTTTATCCTTGGCCCTGCTTCATTCCGTGTTGTCCTTAATGATTGGGTTGAAGGTATGGATAGCATGTCTCTAAAATTTATAAATATGATACCTGGAGGGATACATACACACATATGTATCTTAAATAGGCAAGAGATGGTTTGAAACTACCAAGATGAAATAATAGTAATTCCCAGACCTCACTGTAAACCTACTAGGAGTTAGGGGGAAATGATTGGCACAGGGACCTCTACAGTAGTTGCCAAGTGACATTCCCTGGCTCTTTCTTGTTGGATTCCCCCCTTGCTATTATTCCCAGGAAGATTTCCTTTGTATGGTTATGCCCCTGGTGAGACACTGCCTCAGCCTTAACTGTTATTATCTTCTATTTATCCCCCAGCAACCAAACTGTCGTTCTGTTCCACACCAACACACAACAAATTGGGATAAAAGTTCACAAAATAGGTTAAAAATCAACTTGCACAAACAGAAGGTGGCAAAGATGTGTGTAGAAATCATTTGACATGACAAAGACCTGAGATTTTCAGTGGTATACTCAAATTAGCTCTCTGGAGACAACTGTTAAGTTTAAGTATGAGCACTTACACCTCAGAAATTCTCAAATGATCCAAATCAGGCCTTTATATATTGTTTTGTTGGATGTCTAGACTTAAGAGAGTGATGGAGAAAATGTTTATAATGCAGATTAAACTGAAAAGGGTGTTACAGGCACGTTTATTTTTCCCAGAAAGGCAGTTACTAAATATATACTAGCTCTCCTTTGCATTTAGTGTATCATAAGCTCAAAAAGTCAACAGTAACAGAGAAACTAAAAAAGTTAATGCAATGTTAATCTGTATCAATAGAAATATAGTGTTAGAGTGAGGCAAATGATAGTTCTCTACCATGCCCTGGTCAGACTCCCTAAAATTTATTTCCTAAGTTATGGAGTATTGTGCCCAATTCTGGGTGTCATATTTTAGAAAGAACCCTGATCACCGGGAGTTGTCCAGTGGAAGATAAACTTATTCCAAACCATCTCATATAAGGATCAGTTTGAGCCATTGGTGCCACATTCAACTTAAGTGAAAATACTTGGTGTGATAGCTGGCTTCCAGTATTAGAAAGACTGTCAAGCAGAAGGGACATTATATTTGTTTTACTTGGAGGAAAAAAGACTAGGGCTACTTGGTGGAAATTATAATAGGAAGGCATATTTTGGATCAACAAAAATTAAAACAATTAGAAAACCCTAAAAAATAGAATAGTCTTGTTTTCAGGGTAATGAAATTTCCCATTACTGTAGTCTTTCAAATGGAAGCTGGATGGTAATTTTTGTTAACTAAATTCAATCAATCAATGTGCTAGACATTGTTGCCAAGATTTTTCTTTTGGGTAGGGACTGGACTACTCTTAAGATCTTTTCCAAGATAATACTTCTATGATTCTATAATTCTACAACAAAGTAGTAATTCACATGTAAAAATCTAATTTGGTCATAACTTTTCAGCAACAAGTCCACTGATCTTTAAGCTTATACATAGATTAAAAAAAAATCTACATTTCAATGAATCTGTAATCTCATTAATGTGGTACTACCTCCTGGAAGCAGTGAAGGGGGGGATCCAAGAAGAAAGAGTTTGAAATTGTCATATGGCAATTGCTATAGATGTCCCTGTGCCAATCATTCCCTCTTATCCCCAGCAGGTTTACAGCAAGGTCTGGGAATTACTATATTTTATCTTGCTAATTTCAGATTGTCTCTCGTCTATTACAACTGACCCACACCTTCCTACCTTTAGCAACTCTTGCTTATATCCTTCCACTAATCTCTCAATGATACACCCAGTAGATAGGCAGGCCTTTTTCTTGATCTTTTAACATTCCATATATCAAATAAGATATTTGTAAAGCATTTACACAATGCCTGGCACATAGTAGGCACTTAATAAATGCTCATTCCCTTCCCCTAAACCCATCCCATAGGTAATGGCGCACCATTTGAATTGTTTATTATCATTTGCTTTTCCCACATGGCTGTTCAACTTCTTTTCTGATTATGAAATTCTGATGTGGTATCCCTTATTGTTCTCTCCCGTAATGTCTCCTTATGGCACAAAGGTGACTCTAGACCCTTAAAGGCTGTGTCAGCAGAATATAAATTCTGGAAGTCTACTACTAAAAAATGTTGCAACAATATTTTTTTAACAAACAAGTTCCTGGGGGTGATGGATCACTATGTTGTTGTCTGAAAATTTGCCTGGCTATGTTTTTGCAGTCTCACAACCAACTTGGATGTAGAATAATTAGTTTTGTTAGTCACAGCAACTCTCAATCTCTCAAACAACTGATTAAGTTCGAAAAAAGTTATTAGACTAGAAATGTTAGTTAGTAATAAGAGAAGAAAAAGAAATTGAAGGAATTAGAATAGGCAAAGAAGAAATTAAGTTATCACACTTTGCAGATGATATGATGACATACTTAGAGAATCAAGTAAAAAACTACTTGAAATAATAAACAACTTTAGCAAGGTTGCGGGATATAAAATAAACCCACATACATCATCAGCATTTCTATATATTACTAACAAAGCCCAAAAGCAAGAGATAGAGAAATTCCATATAAAGTTACTGTGGACATTATAAAATATTTGGGAGTTTACCTGCCAAAACAAACCAATGAACTACATGAACACAATTACAAAACACTTTTCATACAAATAAAGTCAGGTCTAAATAATTGGAAAAGCATCAGTTGCTCGTGGGTAGGCTGAGCTAATATAATAAAAATGACAATTCTACCTAAATTAATTTACTTAGTGCCATGCCAATCAAACTACCAAAAATTATTTTATAGAGCTAGAAAAAATAATTATCAAAATTCATCTGGAAGAACAAAAAGTCCAGAATATCAAGGGAATTAATGAAAAGAAATGCTAGAGAAGGTGGCCTAGTCATACCAGATCTTCAATTGTATTATAAAGCAGCAATCATCAAAACTACTTGGTACTGGTTAAGAAACAGAGAAATAGATCAGTGGAATAGGTTAGGTACAAAGACACAGTAGTCAATGATTATAGCACTCTACTGTTTGATAAACCCAAAGACCCCAGCTTCAGGGATAAGAACTCACCATCTGATAAAAACTGCTGGGAAAACTAGAAAACTGGCAGAAAAATGGAAGTAACTGGGCATAGACCAACATCTGATATTGTATACCAAAATAAAGTCCAAATGGGTACACAATTTAGGTAAAAAGGCCGATACTATAAACAAATTAGGGGAGAAAGGAATAGTTTATCTGTCAAATTTATTTAGAATGAAGGAATTTATGACCAAACAAGAAAAAGAGAACATTATGAAATGCAAAATGGATAACATTGATTACATTACATTGAAAAGTTTTTGCACAAGATTAGGAGGGAAGCAGAAAACTGGGAATTTTTACAACTAGTGTCTCTGATAAAGGTCTCAATTCTAAAATATACAGAGAATTGAGTCAAATTTACAGGAATACAAGTCATTCCCCAATTGATAAATGGTCAAAGGACATGAACAGATAGTTTTCAGAGGAAGAAATTAAAGCTATCTATAGTCACATGAAAAGATGCTCTAAATCACTATTGATTAGAGAAATGTGAAATCAAAACAACTCTGAGGTACCATATCACATCTATCAAGATTGGCTAACACTATAAAACAGGAAAACATTGGAGAAGATGTGGGAAAGTTGTAACACTGATTCACTGTTGGTAGAGCTGTGAGTTGATCTAATCATTCTGGAGGACAATTTGGAACCATGCCCAAAGGGTTATAAAAATGGGCATAGCCTTTGTGTCAGAAATACCACTCACTTCTAGGGCTATATCCCAGAGAGATCACAAAAATGGGAAAAGGACCTGTATGTACAAAAGTATTTAGCAACTCTTTTTTGCAGTGGCAAAAAATTGTAAATCAAAGGGATGCCCTTCAATTGGGGAATGGCTGAATGAATATAATAGAATACTATCGTGCTATAAGATATGATGAACAGGCAGACTTTAGAAAAACTTGCAAAGTCTTATATGAACTGATACTGAGTGAAGTGAGCAGAACCAGGAGAACATTATTCACAGAAACAGCCACAGTGTGTGATGACTGATTTTGATAGACTTAGCCCTTCTCAGCAATGCAAGGACCTAAAACAATTCCAAAAGACTCATGATGGAAAATGCCATCCACATCCAAAGAAAGAGCTATAGAGTCTGAATAGAATGAAGAAAGCTATTTTCTTTGTTTTGCTTTTTCTTTCTCATGGTCTCTCCCATTCATTATAATTCTCCTATGCAACATGACTAATGTGAAAATGTGTTTGATAGGAATGTATGTGTAAAGCCATATCAGATTGCATGCCATCTTGGGGAGGAATGGGGGAAAGAGGCGGAGAAAATTTAAAACTTATGGAAGTAAATGTTGAAAACCTAAAATAAATTAATTTTTTAAAATGCTAAAAAAAAGTTATTAGATGAATTTATGGAGGAAATATTCTTCAATTAAATTTCAGATTCTTCAAATACTCTTTCAGGTCATTCCTTACAGGCAAATGATAAATTGCTGCTTACTTACATGGACCTATCCACTGGGTTACCTACAATGGTTAGGTCCTTCAACATTTGAAGTCAACACTCAGATGATGGCATAAAGTAGTATAAAACTACAGGGGTTACCCGGTGTGATTTACCACTTATTATAGAAATGCAATTGCCTTCAGGGTAGACAGCAATCTCGGAAGTGAAAAAATAAAGGGGTGGGGATACCAGACTTTTTACCATGGTTTTCTATACTAATGAATTTAAAAACAACTACCACCACACTAATCACTGTGAGAAAGGCCCAAGAGGGCTGCATATTTGGTTCTGCAGTGGAAGAACATGGCCCTAAGCAACATATGTTAAAAATAAAAAGAGAGGCATGTCAATTGCCACAAAGGGAGGGGGACCAAGGAATATACTCCAAATCAAGAAGTGTTTTCCCCCTTTTCTTTGTGTGTGGGATTGTGGGTAGAGGATGGGGAAGCCAGGAGAGAACAATTACACAGGCAATAGAATCTCCATTACTCATATTAGAGCTCTTCCTTGGTCCTTCACTCTCTTACAAAAATCCTGACTTGCCCTCCATCATGCTAAGGGAGATACAGTATTCTTTCAGTTCTAAGATATGGTGGTAACAGATCCCCAAAACAAATTTGAACTAAATTATTCATAAAAAAGCATTGTTCACAAGGTTCATTGTTCAATTGTTCATAAAAGCACTGTATATATATGCAAGGTAGTTAGATTTGATAGTACTATTACTATGTTATAGTTTGTATACTTAAATGGATCTGCAAACTCACTGTGGGTACTCCCTCCAGGAATACCCATACATGTCCTCGTATCCTGTGCCATTGTAGTCCAAGTCCTTCTGTGAATATTCCAATGGGGATCCACCCAATGAACTGAGGACAGTGAAAAAGTAAACTCTATTCTTTCCCCCCCCACTTAGAATCTGCCTTCACCCCTGTACTACATTCCAAATGCAGTTGCATTTCAGTGATAAATTATGGGTTACAGACAATTTCAAAGGAAACCTACACTTCAAGGTAAAGTTACTCTAGTTGCCTCTTGGGAAAAGTTGGAGAGAGAGACCGGTGGAAATGGGGGTTGATTCAGGATTATATGGGAGCAGGCTAGAATTTGTAAACCAGCAACTGGCATACTTGATTTTCTTTTTATTTTTAACACCTGCTGCTTAGAACCAGTTATCTCTATTCAGCTGCAGAAGCCAAATATACAGTTCTCTTGAGGATTTCTGAGAAGAGGTCTTAGTGGTGGTAGTTGTTTCTAAACTAACATTTACATTTCAGGGAAACCAATATAGTGTGAGGATGTCTGGTGGGTCTGTATATAATAAAAGTCCCTACCATTTTAAAGCCCTTCACAACCTGACCCTTTCCTAGCTTTCTGATTTCACTGCATTTAATTCCCCTTTCCATCAATTCTATGAGTTAGCTACATTGGTCTCCTTGCTATTTTTTCCACATACAACATTCCATCTCTCAACTCCATGCCTATGTTTTCTGCCCTCACTGCCATCTCTTAGCGTCCCTAGCTTCCTTTAAAACCCAGCTTAAAGTCTCATCTTCCGCCGGACAATTTTCTTGAATACTCTCCTCCCCACCCCCATCCTATGGAGTCTTCCCTCTGAGACTCTCATCTATCTACTCTGTATGTATCCTGCCTGTACATAGTTACTTACATGTTATTTCCTTAAAAAGAATATGATCCTTGAGGAAGGAACAATGTTTTTGCTTTTCTTTGTAGACTCAGCACTGAGTAAAATGCCTAACCCTCGTAAGAGTTATCTAAGCATTGGGGCGGGGGGAGGATAGGGGACAGCTTAGGAACTTACCACATGTAATTAATATTGGATCTAACACAAAACTAACTTACAAATTAAATTTTAGAACACAACTCATTCACAAGTTCATAAGTGCCAACTTTTGAAGTGAGAAGTAGTTTCATACCATAATTTTGTTTGGAGGGAGGTTCTCAAATTAATGTACCTTTCTGTAATTATTTCCAGCTCTACTGAACCCAACTTAACCACTTCTTCAAATTTTGCTCAAAGAATTTCCCTGCATTGCCTTATGAGTATACGCATATTCCTGAAAGACTTTGTTTCCTCAAATTTCCCTACAACACTTTGTGAGGACCTGCCCTTTGTTTCCATCACACACACTCATACATAAGATAACTATGTATGTGTTATATTATAGGGTTTGGTAGCCCACACTTGTATTCCCATACTAGGAAAGCCTGATGCTTAAGCATGGGAATTCCAATCAGATGTCTGAATTAATTCCAACACTAACATGGGTCAACTCCTAGGGCAGGAGTCCATAACACGTCCTAAGCAGCAGCTAACATATCCAGGAGAAGCAGATCAGCATTAGGACTGGGTTTAAGTGGCCACTGCATTTCCAGCCCAGGTGAGATAAGGAGACCCAGTATAAAAAAGAAGAAAAGAAAGGAAGAAAGAGGAAAAAGGGCTAGATCAACTTTTGTCTTTTATCTCTAGTGTCTAATAATGTCTTGTATAAAAGAGGCACTTAATAATCTCTTACTCAACTGAATTTAAAGTATCCTTACCTTTCCTGTGCCTATAATCTTTCTAATCTATTAAGCTATCCCTTAGACACTTACCTCTACCAGGCACTACTCCTATATGTCTTCTCAGTACCACCCCTCCCACCCCCAAAACAAATTTGGTTAAATTGGACAATGGACAAGAAAAATACAGACAGGGCCTTTCCAGACTGGTAGGACAATAGAGAGCTGTTTATTCTACTGACAACAGAATTTGAGAAGAGGGTGTATGTGTTGCAAATGATGCAGAATGAGACATTAGAAATTACATTTTTATAAGCATGGTATAATGCTGAGGTGTCCAATGTGCCTATAACTCTCCCTACTAATGTGGCCAAAATCAGATTAAAATGTAACTAGGAAATATTTGACAAAATAAATAAAATTACAATAGAGATAAGGTTAATCTGTGGTTTTCTAATACATGGCATGTATCTCTATGGGACTTTTCCTACCAGAAATTATAGTTTGGGTACTTTCACCTCCTCTTACACCAGATTTTCAGTTTCTTTTGGTGTTATCTCCTTTTTCCCCATTAGAAAGTAAATTTTTTTGAGGGTAAGGACTCCTTCTGCTTATATTTAAATTCCCAGCCCTTATCACAGTTTCTAACAGATGATCTTGTTGACCTGACTAGAAGAAAGCAAAAACAGTTAAGAAACTTAGCTGAAAACTGATGTCCAGGGAAAAATACTCTTGAAATGGCTTCAAATCTGTGCTTAGAGAATGATTATATTACCACATAACTTTCTTCTTCCTTCATCAAGAGGCAAGAAGGGAAACATGGAAGTCAAAGAAAACACAGCAAGAGTCTTCCAACTAACTAGGAATGCTATAATGGTCAACTAAGGTTGTTCTTCTCATTAGTTGTATCAGCCCAAGCAAAATGAATAAGAACTGAGAGCATGATGAAGAGATCTTAGAATGACTTAGGATGGCAACATTTTTTCACTATGAGAGGTACAAGGGGAACTACCGATGGATTCCAAGTTTAGTGCTCTCATCTGAGTCACTCTCATTACTGGTATACATTATTAACTGGAATGGTGCACACTAATTATATAGTTATTTCTTGCTCTTTCTTTTTGTTTTGCTCAGCATGTATGAGTGAATTCAGTGATCAAACGAAATTGTATTCAACAAAATACCTCCACTCTCTCCCCCACATCCATTATTTTCCATATGCTGATGTGCAATATTATCCAACAGATTGTTAGTGATCAAGCCTAATCTAATAAAAAATCTAATAAAAAACATGGGACTTGGAGTCAGACTACTTGGTTTAAAGTACTCTGATACTAGGTGCAGGACAATGGTTGTGACTTTAGCTCTTGGAGCTTTTGTTTCATCTTATGTAAAATTAGGATAATAATACTTGCTATTGAGAGGAAAATGTTCACTGTAAGATGCTTTATAAATCCAAACTATTCTAAAGGTAAAGGTCTCTACGGTTCCACAGCAGATCTGGGTTTAACTAAATATGGAGAAACAGAATTAAAAACCAGTACAGAATGTTATAAAGTTCTATAATAATGTTTAGACTTAAGTACAAGAAGTTTGTGGTTATTTAGGAGGGCAAGAAGGAAAGGAAGACAGTAACCTTGGAATATTTTGAGGATATAGAAAAATGGGCTACAGGGTACGAGACAAGGAAAAATTTAACACATAAAAATGAAAAATGGTTCATGAAATGTAGTTAATTGCCAAAAAAGATCATTGGCAGGAATAGTCCAGACTCTTTTGCATAATTTGATGCCAAGAGAAAGAATTGGTGACTGAAAAGGGAAACATTTCTGTACTTCCAAAAGAAAAAAAAATGCATTCATCCAATAAAGGTTTTTTAGGTTTCCGCAACTTTAATGGAAAGCTAAGTGTAAATAGATTTCTGTCCTCTTACTGATTTAAAAGTCGAAATAAACAATTTTAAGTATACAATGGTTTTTAGTTAAGTCAATTTCTAAGGAGATTCAGGAAAAAGTAAATGTTAAGAGTATGGTTAAATTCCTAATGTTACTAAGTTTTCTAACAAATGAAAGGACCAGTTTATTTTGTAACAACTTAGAGTTCCAAAATCAGTCAAGAAATATACACATCTGCTGTTAATGCTATCCTTTCCCCTACCTCCAATACATACATGATCTTTTTGGAAAGGCCTCAACATTTTTGTCAATAAAATGTAAAGAAACATTAAATTTCAGTTCCAATTAAGCAATAACTCAAGGTTTATTTAATAAGTTCAACTGCCATATCCCTTTTTCTTGATTCCCCACCCAAATGTTTTTTCCTTCTTAAGTACTAGTAGTTTTCTTCCTCAAATAGTACTAACAGTTCTCCTCTATTTGTACCGTTTGTTTAAGGTTTTTTAAATAAAATTTTATTGTCCTCACAATAAATTTTATGGGTCCTTTTTCTTGTCCTTTTTCATACTCACTACAGCATGGTTTTCAGAAAATTGCACATCTTGTGATTTATATGACTGATAAGAAAGCAAAAGAATAGATAAACATATGTTTTTTCTATCTTGTCTTATTTTTATTGTCTCATTATCCAAAAACAATATCTAGGAGACTTCCATAGATCATGGAATCTATCTATGGCTCTCTCTGGCTGATTACTAGGGAAAGAAAGCTTCATAGTACCCTTCTCTCCTCAGAAAGTAGCCTTTTAATTATTATTTTTTTTTTATCATTTCAACAATCAACTAACAATTCAAAAAGTTCTGTCTGGTCTATATAAAATCTTTACCATATTCATTTAAGATATAATTTTTTTTTTGCCTTTTTGGAGGGCAATTGGGGTTAAGTAACTTGCCCATGGTTACATGGCTAGTTTTTTGTGTGTGTGTGGGTGTTAAGTGTCTGAGGCCAGAACCGAACTTGGGTCCTACTGACTCGGGGCGGCGCTTTACACACTGAGCCACCTAGCCGCCCCTAAGATATTTCTTATCCATTAATATGCAGAACACTTTATGGTAAACTCTGTGTTACCTAACAAACATGTTATAATGATTTCAAGGATATATTTACCTTCAATTGGCAATGGTTCCTAAAATCTTTTCCTTTTTCTTCTATTCCCCTATACTACTAAACTTCTAACTATCAATAAAAATTTAAGATCAGGTATGCCTTCCAAGATAGGTATTAAGGTCATCTATTCTTATCTGTGACAATTTACATGAGAACCATATACAACATTTCTATCAAGTGGTCATCCAATGTCTTAAAACCTTATGTATTTCTACTTCATGAAACAAATTATTCAATTGCCAGAGAGCCTAATGATTAGAAAATTTATTCTTTCCTTCAACAAGCACATATATTAAGTACCTGTTATTTTCAAGGTAGTGGAGATTCAAAGACAAAATGAGAAAGAGTATTCCCTTAAGGAACTTACATTTTATTCTACTGGGTGAGGGAATGGGGGGTGGGGGGTGGGAGTGGGGAATGCAGGAGATACAGCATTTAAATAAATAAATGGAATCTGAAGGAAGGAGAGTGCACCTATGGGGATCAGCAAAGACTTATAATAGAAAGTGATACCTGAGTATCCTTGAAGGAAGTTAAGAATTCTAAAAGGTGGGAGGAAGTAAGGGTCCAGCATTTTCTAGGCATGGGGGGAGTTAGTGCGAATGCATGGAGGTAGAAAAAGGTACATGTATGTTGAGGGATATAAGTGAGTCAGTGTTGACTAGAATGGAGAATGCATGAAAGGGAGAAATAAGCAATGTATCTGCAAAAGTAAGCTGGCGTCACAATATGAGTGACAAACTGAACAGTTTCTAATATACTGAACTCAAATCCCAATATTATAAAACACATAATGAATCTCAAGGACATTTTCTCTACTTAGAGGAATTACATGATAAATCCTTTTGGTAAAGGGATTTTAACCCTAACACTATGGCTGAGCACGGTAGAAGCAGCTGATAACAGTGGTTGAAGTCAGAGCATGTGGGCTTGAGTCCCTGCTCTATGACTTACTGGTGTGTGACTTTGGGCAATTTTAATTTCTTCATCTGTAAAATGCTCCATGCTTGGATTACAGCCATAGTTTCCTTTAAAAGTCAGCTGAAGAACCCTCTCAAACATGAAGCTTTTCCTCTCATCTTCCCAAATGTATACTATAATATATACTATATATATAATGTATAGCATAATAGAGTTGTATTCATTTCTTTGTATCCTTAGAAACCTATCAATTACCTTTGCACATAGTAGGAGTGTTCAAATTCTAGCTGATCAATTTTTACAGTAGAAAAAAACTGTAATGCCTTTGCTCCTAATTCATGTTCTGCAAATTTATTTCCACGTTTTACCACCTAGTAAGATACTATAAACTAAAACCTTAGTTCCTCCTGGTTAAATCGATATAATTTCCATAAGCAATTCCCCCCCCCAAAAGCTCAATATGCCATTCTTTTAAATAATTTGTAATTTTCTTTTGCCTTCTCTCCTATTTCTCCACATTCTTTTAGAAGTTTGATGACAAAAATCTGAACAATGTAATAAGGGTCTGAGACAAATGCAGAGTGCAGGAATGCTTCTTTGTCTTTGTGTGTCACCTGTCTTTTAATACACTCCGGTACCAGATTAATAGAATCTGGGGGCTATGAGGGGGAGAAGGGAACCTTGGAAATTACCTACTTCAATGATACATGAGGAAAAGTTCAGAGGATATAGTTAACTGACTCAAGCTCACATATCTAATTATTGGTAAAACTAAGAGCAGGATTCTGGTTGGACATACATCCTGTTCAGGTTCTTTGCTCAAGATCATGTCTTGCATGTGTTTTTCAGTTTTTCCAGGATGCATGTGAATGACCACCAAGTGTTTTCAAGGCAACTCACATGCTTCCTGCGACATGAAGCTTTTCCTGATCCCCCCAATTGCAAGTGTCTTCCACAATAATTAATTTCTCCCTCTCTCTCTCAGAATGTGGAAGGAAAGGGGGACTTTTCATGCAGGGGGATATTTAGGTGATATTAACACAAAAGATGTCAATAACTTTTTTTGCTTGTTTTTTTTTTTAAAGCACTTTGAAACCAAGTCAACAAATTTTAGGTATAGCTCTCAGTGAAATGTTCACTTACCTGACAGCAACATGGTCAATACAAGCAAACCTAGATTATGGATAAAAAACTTATTAGAAATGGAAGTGAGAGCAAAGACTATGTCTCCCAAGTCATTTTTGTCCATTTAAGCCAGAATAGTTGCCCCAGGTAGTTAGTATGGTGGTCATAGGCTCTTTTAGTTGCTACAGTCAGAAATTTTCCTCTTCTTGTCTTTCCTTATCAACCTACTGTTTTCCTGGGATTACCTTCCCCATTTTATTTTCCACAGGCCTACCCTACCCTGTAAAATCATACTGCTCCATTTATCTACTTTCTCTACCATGTCCCAGAAACCTCTTCATCCTGAAGCTCACTCTGGCCCTGGAATTCACACCCTGGAAGTATCCTTTGCCCTTTCAGCTTTCTCTCTGTTTGGATGGCTCCTCCTAGAACCTATTTTTAAGGAGGATGTCCAAGCAGTTAGTCATATCTCTTCCCTCTTCAGGTCATACTCCAGACTTTATCTTCTTTTTCTCCCTTCTTCCCTCGCAGTCCCTTTAGCTTCCTTTTATATGTGTTGTCTTCCCCCACTGAATGGAAGGTACTTGAGAACAAGGTCTGCCCTTTTCCTGGCTTGTATTAGTATTTTCAGCACTTGGTACAATTCCTGGCACATAATAAACACTTAATAAATGTTTGGTGAGTTGACTACCACTAGGGAGAATCTAAGGCTAGACACTACTGATGGAGGCATGGTAAACTTCTCCTTCTATTCCACACTATTAATAATACAACACTTTGTAAATCATTTGTAGCACCTAACTCATTTTCCTCCTGAACATATAAGCTTCTTGAGAATGGGGACGATTTCATTTTTGTACAGTATCCAGTAGGGTGGGTGCTTTGCTTACAGTAAGTGTTTAAAAAATGTTTGTTGATAAACAGTATCTCAAAAATCTGTTGGCCAAGGGATTGAAATCAGGACAGATTACAGCTATCACCATCCCTATCTCTTTGTGGCCTACCAAAATCTGAGAAAGAAATTAAATTGATCTTGCATAATTTTCTCTTCATGAAGCTTTTTTTCTTCACAGTCTTTTAATGAAAAGCTTTAGAAAAGAGCAAAAGAAACTGAGTTTTATATTAAATATATATATTTATATTAAGAGTTTAGAGTTGAAGGCTACACCAAAGGTGTGTACCTGATATGACCTCCCTTCCTGCCTCTGGAAAATAAGAGAAGGTTCACCTTAATTATAGTTTAAGAGGCTGCATATTCTTTTAAGCAATAGTTCCAACTCTTTCTCTTGTGATATACTCTCTCCTTTGGCAGATTCTCTGTCTGGTTCTTCTAGTCAAGGAATTTATCAATGCTATCTTTACTCATCCTATCTCATTTCCTGTTATATCCCACCTCACAAATGAATGAACTTTCTCTTGGGAACAACAACAGTCAAGCAAAACCAACCAATGGAGACTACTTTTGAAAAAGAACACATTTCACACTCTAGAAGGAGGGAGGGATGTTTCACCACCTGTTCTCGAGGGTTGAGATTTTTCACTAAAATTTATCAGAATGTATGCTTTTTAGTATTTTTTCATTTACACTGTTTTAGTCAGTTGAGGCAAACTAAATTAGATTCTAAAATTTTGTATTTTCAATGAAGACAGGAAAGGACTCAAAAGTTATTAAGAAAAATTTTACCTGTCTGAATACTGTACATATAACATTTTAAGCAAGGTCCACTAGGGTGGCATAATGATCTAAAGTTAACTCTTAATTAAAGTTAACTCTAAACTAAGTTATCTCTTAATAGCCAAATCAAAGGGCCTTTTTTCAGTCCTTATCCTTCTTGACCTCTCTGCAGTCTTTGACATTGTCACTCTCTTTTTGATACTCTCAGCTAAGTTTTGGGTTTTTTTTTTTGCTTTTGGGAGAGGGGAAGGCGGAGCAATTGGGGTTAAGTGACTTGCCCACGGTCACACAGCTAGTTGTGTGTGTGTGTGTGTGTGTGTGTGTTTGTGTGTGTGTGAAGTGTCTGAGGTCAGATCTGAATTCAGGTTGTCCTAACTCGAGGGTCGGTGCTCTATTCACTGTGCCACCTAGTCACCCCTCAGCTAAGTTTTTTATTTTTTGCTTTTTGGAGTGCAATTGGGGTTAAGTGACTTGCCCGAGATCACATGGCTAGTTTTTGTGTTAAGTGTCTGAGGCTGCATTTGAACTCAGGTCCTCCTGACTCCAGGGCCAGACCTCTATTTATCGCGCCACCTAGTTGCCCCTCAGCTGAGGTTTTTTTTTTTTTTTTTGCTTTTTGGAGGGCAATTTGGGTTAAGTGACTTACCCAAGGTCACATAGCTAGTTTTTGTGTTAAGTGTCTGAGGTGGGATCTGAACTCAGTCCTCTTGACTCCAGGGCTGGCACTCTGTTCACTGAGCCACCTACCACACCCCGACCCCCCCAGCTAAGTTTTAATGACACTGTCCTCTCCTGGTTCTCCTCCTATTGCTGCTGCTGTCTGACTGCTCTTTCTCAATTGCCTTTCATATTGAATTGAGTTTCATCTTGATAATGTGTCTGTTAAAGGCAGTTACATGGCAAGGCTCTGCCATGGGACCTTGCCTCCTCTCCTCTCCTACTCTTCTGTTCTCATGCACTAAATCAATGTCTTTATGCAGATGATTCTCAGATCTATTTATCCAGTCCTAACCTCTCTGCTGACCTCCAGTGTCACATATCCAACGACCTATTAGACTGGGTTAAAACCCCTTAAACTGGGTTTTCCATAGATATCTTAAATCCAACATACCTAAAACTGAACTCATTATCTTTCCCCTACCCCAAATATCTCCCCCTCCTCCAAACTTCTCTATTAAGGAAGCCTAGTCATTTGGGTTCACACTTTTGGTGTTACCCTCAACTCCTCACTCTTTTTCACCATACATATCCAACGTGCTGACAAGGTCTGTTGATTTTACCTTTGTAATATTTCTCACATATTCTCCCCTCTGACACTACCATCAGTGGTATAAGCCCAAATCATCTAAAAAACAGACTACTGAAATAGTCTGCCAGCTGGTCTCCCTGCTAAAAGTCTCTCCCTATTCCAGTCTATCCTTCATTCAGTTATCAAAATGATCAGCTAAAGCACAGGTCTAATTTTATTACCTGCCCTATTCAATAAACTTCAATGGCTCTCAATTATTCCCAGGATCAAATATAAAATCTTCTGTATGGCTTTTAAAGTCTTCCATCAGGGTGGCTAGGTGGTGCAGTGAATATAACACTGACCCTGGAGTCAGGAGGACCTGGGTTCAATTCTAGGCTCAGACACTTAACACTTACTACCCGTGTGACCTTGGGCAAGTCACTTAACCCTAAATGCCCCACCTTCCCCCCTGCAAAAAGCAAAAAAGAAAGAAAAAAAGTCTTCCATCACTTGACCCCTTCCTAAATCTCCAATCTTTCTGCATTTTACTTTCCTCCATACACTCTACTATACAGTGACACTAACCTCTTTGAGGTTCCTCACAAGACACTCCCCATCTTCCACCTCCATACATTTTCAATGGCTGTCCTCCATGCTTGGAATCTTTCTTCATCTTCGATCTCCTGGCTTCCTTCAAGTCTAAGATAAGACCCCACCTTCTGAGAAAAGGTTTTTCTGACTCCTCTTAATTCTTTTGCTTTCTTTCTGTTGATTATTTCTAATCATATATATGTATATACACACATACATATACATATACATGTATATAAATATATGTATATTTTGCTTGTATACAGATATTTTCATGTTGTCTTCCTCATTAGATTATGAGTTCCTTTAGAGTGTTTGTCTTTCTCCAAATCTCCAGTACTTGGCAAAGAGTAGCTACTTAATAAATGCTTGTTGACTTGACTATACCTGTGGTGAATTAATTAAAAAACAAAAACCAAAAAATTTTGATGAGACAGCTAGGTGGCAGGCGCTGCTTGAGTGCTGGTCTTGGAGTCAGGAGAACCTGAGATCAAATCTGGCCTCAGACACTTACCAGCTGTGTGACCCCTAGGAAAGTCACTTAACCATGTATGCCTCAGCTTCCACATCAGTAAATTGAGCTGGAAAAGAAAATGTCAAACCACTCTAGTTATCTCTGCCAAGAAAACCTCAAACAGGGTCACAAGTCAGATATGACCGACTGACTAAAGAATAACAAAAATATTTTTGGTGATCCTGGATGGATTCTACCTTAAATGAACTGTTTTTTAATTATGTTAAAAAGTCAATCAACATATTATGTCAACAGACTTGGATATTTATCAAAACCATATTGTTCTACTGGTTCTGTTGTTTCACTAAGCTTAGTTTATATGCCTTTCTAGAATTATGCTACTGGGCATGGTGAGACCAACCTTTTAATCCCTGTTCCCTGGAAGGCTGAGGTTAGTGGATCTTTTGAGTTCAGGATCTCTGAGGCTAAGGAGAGCTCTGCTGTCTACACCAAGTTCAGGGCCATTAGTGGCTCTTGCCTTTCCAGATCTAGAGCAACAGGGAAATGAAGACTTAGAAGAAAAAGAAAGAGAATTCCCTTCTATTAATTGTTTCTCATGGCACAATAGTATTACATTAGATTCACATACTACAATTTGTTTAGCCACTGCTTACTGTTTCTAAGTTTTTGCTACCACAAAAGGTGCTACTACGAATATTTTGATGTAAATGTTTTCTAACTTTTCTTGCACAATTTCAGATTTTTTTTCCAGCATGGTTGGACCAGTACTATTAGTGCACCTGATTTCCCATGGTCTCTGATTATTTCCATCTTTTGTCATCTTTGTCAATGTGCTGGGTGTGAAGTGAAACTAACAAGTTCTTTTAATTTACTTATCTATTATTAGCAATATGGAGAATTTTCCATGGGGCTGTTGATAGACCAAATTTCTTCTTTAGGAAGTTTTTCAAATCCCTTAACTCTGAACTATTGTATAATAGCACTTAGTCGTATTTGTGGAGTATCCCTTGTATTTTGAAAATAAATGTAAATGTAATCATGCAATATACACAGAAATCAAACTTATGGGAAACTTTTTGACAAATTGAGTGAAATGATACCCTATAAAATACCAAAATTTTTGTTTCTCAATATCACAGAATCACAGTTGCTTTCTTCAACTAAGAAACTGACAGACTACATAAATGCCATTAAAACATAATAAAAATGAATTTTTTTTTTCATATTTCAAACTGGATATTTATTGTGTACTAAAACTTCCCATATGTGAACACACTGTAGTAAGGTAGAGAACAGGAGCTTTTCCAGATAGCAATATCTGCTTGGCAAGTTGAAATTCAGCTCTGGTTTCTTTAAGAAAACAACCTAAGATCAATTCTTCTGTATATAAATGGTAGGTCTATCAGAGGGTGTACAGACGTATAGGGGGTAGGTCTACCAGGAATAACTTAGGGTCAGCATAGTAGTAGTCTTCCTCTTCACTGCCCACATTTGTGAAATTAAAAGGCAGGAAGGAAAGGTGGCAACAATCCTTCCTTAATACCTATCCTTTAACAACAACAAATTCCTGAAACTTCAATTACCCCAGGACACTTTCCCTTGTTTGATAAATTAAAAAAACCTGTTTTATATTTAAATATATAGATTTCTCAGGTTACTAATTTTCTGTAATTCTAAAAAATGACCAAATATTGTTTCAAATAGAAAACATTTCTAAAGAACAAGAACTTATTCCTAGATCAACCCACAGCAATATGGTTACTACTACAGTAATGATGGTAAAGAGAAAGTATTACCATCATAGAACTGGTCTTTTTTATACTGTCTTTTCTCCTCTATTTCTCTGTTTTTCCCATAATGTCTAGTTTTCCATAGCACTATGTCCATTTTCTTCATAAATTTTCAGCTGATCTCAGCCTCTTATAACATTCTATATAGTTGATGAAACTTTAAAAATTTTAAAATATTAACAATATTAAAATAACCTATTTTTCCTTTTTTTAATTTTTCCTTTTATTTCACTAACAGTCCTTGTCTAAACCTACAACTAGTGATAGATTTATAAATTATAAAACTAGAATTTAATTTTTTTAGTATTTTATTCTTTCCCAGTTACATGTAAAAACAATCTTTAACATCCATTAAAAAAACTCCGAGAAACAAATTTTCTCCCTTCCTCCCTCCTCACCCCAACTCCACTGAGAAGATAAAACTAGACTTTAAAAATCATGTTTCTGCCTTTTATCTATTGAAAAAATTAACATTTTTCTGGATACCACATTTCTTTTATTAACAAAAGCTTATAAATCCTCAATTTCTACTAGATAATTTCTTACAATAAAATCAATTAGCCACATACTACTAGCAACTGCATGTTGCCTTCTTCTAGAAAGAATTTGCAAGTCAGCCAAACTCAGCAATAATGTATGGTTGTTTTGTAGTAAATAGTACCATTTACGAGCGATCAAGAAAAAGGTAAGACTGAATGGTCATCTTATCAAAATATATTATGTAACTGTTCTGAATTTATTTCAATATTATTTCCTATTATACTTGAATTCTTACATGTAAAAGAAGATACTTATTCTATGGTTCATTAGGTACAAATATGGTCTTCTAAAGGAAGAAAAGAATTCAGTACAATAGGTTTTCAATAGTTTTTGCATAGGAGGTAAATGAAGAGGGGAAGAGAAAATGAAAGTAATTGTAAAAGCCAACTTTCCCTCCATCCAAATTTTAAAACATTTGAAATGAAAACAACTAACAGCACACTCTACAAAGCAAATGACAGGCATGAACTACTTCATTTAGACAGATTACTTAAATTTGGAGAACCTGGCACACTGAAAAGAGCAGTAACTCTGGAATCTAAGGCCTAGAGTTCATATGCTGCCTGTGTGATGTTGAGCAAGTCCTATCTTCCTTGGACTTTGTTTCCTCATCTGCAAATGATGGTCGTAGTCTCCTTTTTCTTGAAAATGTGAGTGACTTTACACTTAAAAACACTAATCAGTTCAATGACCCCCCATGATTCCACAAGAATAATGATGAACCACACTACTCACCTCATAAGGGACAAGTGAGGATTCTAGAATGTATATATATATATATATATATATATATATATATATATATATGTTTTTAAACTTGGCTAATTGTGAATGTTTTGCTCAACTATGGCTATTTGTTATAAAGGTTTTTTTCTTTTATAAATAGACAAGAGGAGATTTGAAGGAATTTATATTTTTGTTAACTGAAAAATATTAAATAAACAATAAAATAGAGGGGACCTCCTTCAATGCTTAAAATCACTAAATTCCAACAACACTAGCTAATAATGTTTTTCAGTCTTGAGGACTGGTGAGTTATAAGAGTCTTTGAAAGACTGATTTCCATGTTGCCCCAAACATTTCTTTGATTATATGCTGGGATTATCTAGTCCTCTAACCTAACTCAGTCCTCCTTCCTCCAAGAGCAAGGTACTTTAATCAGCTCACTCATTCAGGTCAGCTGCTCTATATGGGATGTTTGTGTGTTTGATATGAGGAGATAGTAGCATGGAAGAAAATGCAGAAATCCACACACAGACTTCACTAATAAACAAGGTAAAGTCAGATGTAGCACAATGCAAATAGATCTTACATGTGACCCACTACCAATGACCAGTTAACATCAATAATTTTAAGATACGACCCACACATTGAATTGATTGGTAACATGATAATGTGGCATATAAATGACTCTTACAAACCTTAAAAGATATTTCTAGAAGAGATAAAATTAAAAAAAAACTTGATAATGTATAAAAGAAAAACTTGAAATTTTAAAATTTCAGTTTTGAAGGTTGTATCACAAGTCTTAAAATTTGTGCCCAACTACACCATAAAATGGTAATTTAGAATAAACAAGGAGAAGTGAAAGCTCAAAATTTATCAGCTTTTCAATTGTCTTGTATAATGTCACTGCACAATTTTTTGTGTGTAGCAGTCTTTCTAACACTGTTAAAATGACACTGTCAGTTATAAGCCTTGCCAAATAATAACATAATAACTTGTGGCTGAATGACTTTTATGTTTCACATTTAACAGTGAAGAAAAAAATCCTACTAAAAAAGAATAAAAAATATTTTAATAGTTTTTATTTCAGCAATGATCTCAGCCTAAAACATATATTTCTTAAGTGATCAGTGATACCCTTCAGAGGGCAAAATTTACTATTTTTTTTAAAGAACCAAAATGATTACTATAAATAGGTAACAACACTTTGCGCAAGTTTTTTCTATCTGGAAAGACCTCACTGGTAAATATACTCAAAGCTTTATTTGTTAGCACCTTATTTTCACATTTAAAATTTTCTGTTATGTCATGTTATAGCCCATAAACCTGTAAAAAAGTGAGAAAAAATTTAGTATATATCTAATTTTCTCTTATTCATAGGATCCCCAAATTTCAGAAAGACCAAACAATGGTTAAGTCATTGTCCACCTCTGTATTATATTAAAACAGCAACTAGCTCAAAGACCAATTAAAGGTTATTAAAGTGTTATATATACATATATTATATATATGACATACATTCCCCCCACACTCTATGTAGTGAACACAGTACAATTTAAGACATGTTAGTCATTCAGTGTAAAAGAACACTGTTTCTTTTCCCATACCCTAGATTGCTTTAGGGATCATTAGAAAAGGGTTTCTACTTTAGAAAGTTCAATTCCAATTCACGTGTCATTCTAAGTATTTTATGCTAGAGCTGGATGACTTAAGAGGCAATGTGGAAGGGCAGGTAGGTGGCAGTGGACAGCACTGGTCCTGGGGTAAGTAGGACCTGAATTCTAATCTGGCCTCAGACACTAGCTGTGTGACTGGGCAAATCACTTAATCCCAATTGCATCCAAAGGAAAAAAAAAACACCTAGGATGGAGTCTCACCCTCAACTATTTATATGATCTTAGGCATGTCAACTAATTATCTAATCCTCAGTTTTCTCTTCTGTTATTGAAAAATAGACCCTTCACTTATTTATAGTGTGTTAATGTTTATAAAACACTTCTTCAAAACAACCCTGTTGGCAAGAATAAGTGAGGATCAGAGAGGTTAAATTCATGGTCCCCCAGTTAGTAAAGTTTTGGAACTAGGATTGGAACCCATGTCTCCTGAATACTTTATCATGTTTCCTCTTACTACACTAGCACTTACCTTACTTATTAAAGTGTTGTGGGAATCAAATGAGATAATAAGAGTATCATATAAAAGTGCTACATCAATATAAGGTGTTGTTGAAAATAGCCTAGAATAAGAGAGAAATTACAAAATACTACAGCAAGTAATATCCATCAGGAAACAGGGTATATATAAATGAAGGCTTTATGAAACTGCAGAAATAATGTGAAGGAATGGCAAGAAAATCCCTTTGGGAACTATAGTAGGTAAAGAAAAATGGGCCACATGCTTTCTGGACCACAGGTTTCATAAATTGGTCACATCATAGGTAATGTGACTTGAAAAATCCAGACATTGAGACTAAGGAAATGAAATAGCCTTGTAGAAAGTTATTTTGATATTCAGTCAAATCATAGGATCATAGTTTTTGAATAAGAAAGGCCTTTAAGAGGCCATACAGTTCAACTCCTTCATTTTACACATCTAGAAACTAACGACCAAAGTCATACAGGTAGAAGAGGCAAAGCAGAGATTTGAACTCGGATCCTTTGACTCCATGGCTCTGCTATGCTGTTCTATTTCCTTCCTGATAACTTTCCCTGTGAATGGGGAGGAGGGAAGAAAAGGGTTTGGGGGAGTTGGGGGGGGAGGGGTGTGTATATGTGTGTGTTTTCTCCTAAGCTTAATATTTCAGTAGTAAGCTCATTCTTTTCCCCAGGAAACCAAGCCTTGGGTTTTAACCATTAATCCTATGAATTTGGAAGAGACCAGAGAGCTTGTTGACAGTAAAAGGGAACAAGTGTCAGAGAAAAAAGGACAGTTTCTTCCACTTACCTCTCCTCTTCGGTTGCCAGCCAAGTAGTAAACCATGTTTCAGCATAAATCACAAATTTAGTGAGAGTGTTAACCCCATTAAAGATCTATCAATGATCTGCATTATGTGCCATATATATTGTGCAGTCCTAGTATTATGTGGTCAAAGAGGTCTGCGAAGTCTCGCATGCCTCCTACAATCCAAGATTATTCACTTGTAAAATGAGGAAGTGACCCCTCAGTTCCCTTGCGGCTCAAAATCCATAAAATATCATTCTAAGATACCATAACAATCTATAAAATATTTAATTTACATGCAATAATTTTGCTAAATTCTATTCAAATGAAGAGACTTTTAAAATAAATAAAGGGTAGAATTGAAAAGGGGGGGAAAAAAAGAACTAGAACCTAAGTTGGGGGGAGGATACAGCCTAAAAGAGATTACCAGGAGAACAATTTTTAAAGGACAGCAGCATTGTAAAGACAAATAATTTTGAAAGTCTGAAGAACTTAGCAATATAATTAATGAACAACCAAGTCTCCAAAGGACCCATGAAGAATGTTAAACCACCTCCCAAAAGAGAGATGATGTACATGAGATGTGTGAATAACACATACATTTTTGGGACATAGTTACTGTATGGATTTATTTTGATCAATTATGTTTATTTGTTAAATGTTTTTCTCCCATTTCTTTTGTTTTTTAAATTGAGGGGTGGATTGGCAATAGCAATGCCAAAAAAAGGCAGGTTCAGTGAAACATTTTTTAAAAATACACAGAAGAGAACAGAAGTTCAGAAGGAAGCACAAACTAGCAGAACAATTTTGAAACTAACATTGTAGAATTTATTATATACATATGTGTGTGTGTGAGAATGGTACAGTTGATAGAGTGCTGGAACTGGAGTCAGAAAGACTCATCATCCTGAGTTCAAATCTAACCTCAAACACACTAGCTCTGTGACCCAGGGCAAGTCACTTAACTGCCTTGGTTTCCTTATCTATAAAATAAGCTGGAGAAAGAAATGGCAGACCACTCTAGTATCTTTGCCAAGAAAACCCCTGGTGGGGTCATGAAGCGTTAGACACAATTGACAAACAACCAGATGTATGTATATATGTGTGTATGTGCATGAGTATGTATGTATGCATGCATGCAGTATGAAATGGAGATTCATGGCTTCATATAGAATCATCTTTGTGTTTTGCTGTGTATATGAAAATGCTCTTTTTTAGTGTTAAAGTTCATAATTAAAAAAATAAGGATAAAAAACTAATAAAACATAGGCAATAATAACAATGTTACATATTTATATATAGCATTTTACAGTCCACAAGGTTTTTCACACTAATCCTGTGAGGCAGACAGTGCAAGTATTATTACCTCTAATTTACAAATGAGGAAACTCAGGTTCAGTGAACTTAAATGATTTGGCCGTATAGTCACTTGACTACTAAGCAGTTGAGCCAGGACTGAAATTTTTAGTTGTAATTCCAAACCTTTGTGTGTTTGTGTGTATGTGACACATACATATGTATGGTTGGACAAACGAGTTTATTTGTTCAGAAAGAGAAACTAGGGTTAGAATAACATTTGTATGTGGCCCTATCAATATACCCTTAAGATAACTTTGGTTCGGCCCACTTCGAAGAAACAGCTTTATAAATAAAACTTTAAGATACTAAAAGGCTCACCTCATAGGTAGCTCTGGTTCTCAATTAGCAGTCTACTTTCACTTCCAGGAACACCCACTCTTTTTGTGAGGAGGAACAAAACATATGAAACTTTGCTAACAACTTTGGGGTGTGGGTAAGAAACTGATAGAGGGGTGCAATGTAAGTGGCCTTCAGCATTTCAATCTCAGTAACCTCCAGACACATCACTCCCACTCCTCCTCCCCCTTTCATGTAAACAGTATCCATACGGCCAGCATTTTATACTTAAAGGCTGCATTTGGATGTGATAACATGTTGGCAGGCAGTCATGCCCGCTCCCCCCATTAACTAATTGGGGTCCCTATTTTATAATAATCATCACAAATTATAATATTTATAAAGCAGTCTTTCCATTCCTCATCTGATAGCTTTAAAGGATTAGAATACTGACTGTCACTAATTGCCTTATGAAATTAGTTCTCACCCATAACCAATAACCCTAAGAGTCATACTTTTGAGGAACAAGTAAGAACACATGCAATTTGCCTCCATAATTTTGCCCTTATATTCATTCCACCTAGTAATACTTCCTGGCTCAAAATCACTGAATTAAATAGTTCTGCCTAAAGTATTTCCCCTCCCCATGCTCAGTCCAACATTGAACTTGAAATGATCTTTTCAACACTCCACTCTACTTTATTCAACTTAAATCCAAACTAACAATCAAACAGCAAATATGGTCACCTAAATGGTCACAATGTTTGACTAACAATGAAATTCTAATTACACAGCAAATCATATGGTTAACTGTGTGATGGGGTGAGATGGACAGCATCGACATGGGGGTGGTGGTGGTGGTGAAGGATGAAAGAATGAGAAATAAAATAGGTGCAAACCAAAAATTGAACCACATTTGGGTATAAGATTTATAGATTTCTATAGCCAGTCTGGGGTGGTAGATTTTCTGTCTTAACTGGCATAAAGGTATTAAGAAAATCCTAGAAGTTCTCTATTTAGTTCTTAGCTAACAGAATTCATTCACTGGTCATAAGTGATCTATGTCTTAAGTCTGTTCCTGGAACTCTCAAGGCTGTTAAAGGCCAGAATTGTCCTCAGAAACTGATTTATGTGTGTTTACTAGACACAGCAATATAATCTCAGATAAAAGACCAAGGCATCAAAATAAACAGTATAATGTAGTATAGTGGCTCTTAAACCTTCTGAAACAACCCCTTTATTTTAAACAAGAATTCAGTAGAAGCCTTATATTAAAGTAATTCAATAACACCAATCAGATGATAAAGAAGGCAACTATGGTATTGATGCCCCCAAAATGGACAAAGCGTTAGACACTGAAAAGGACTTAAAAGAAAAGAGGATGTGGTAGAAGACTATGAATAGTATCACCTGAAAAAAGAAGTGGAAAATGGTAGAAAGAAACAAAAGCTTGTCAAGAGATTCAGTTAAGCCAAATCTTCTCAAGGTCATATAAATATGAAACTTGATGATGACAAATAGACAAAAAATGGAAAAGAGTTGTCATGGATTCCAGAACAAATTACTTTTTCCATCAGTGACAGTGGAGCAATAGCATGTGGATACTAAGATTGGTTCCCAAAGCACTGTATGAAGAAAACTAGAGAAAACAAAGACAAGAAGAATACTTGGCTGGGCCACGTGGAGCACCGTGCAAGGTGCAAAGTTGGAGGGTGTTGATGGAATGAACACTGAATGGGGGAATCACAGCCTAAGCTACCAAAAAGGCCTGGAAAACAGACTGACAAATTTAGAGCACACATTCCTTTCTGCTGAATGCCCAAGTAGAAAGCGACATATCAACCCAACAATTCAGATAACAATTTTACCTGAATCATTTTCAGGGAATACGCTTTGAAGGGCAGCATGTGCACATGCTGACAAAGAGTTTGTTACGCCAAAAAAAATTGGGGGAGTATAGATCCATTAGTCACTAATGTGTGCTTATTGTGTACCATGCACTGTGCTGAGCACTGGGAATACAAAGAAAGGCAAAAGAATGCCCCTGCTCCTCAAGGACACAAGACGAAAACTGTGTACAAACCAGGTGTGTTCCAGATATGCCGAAATAATCACCAGAGAGGAAGGCACTAGAATTACAGAAGATAGGAAAATCTGACTGTAGAAGGAAGAATTTTATCTGGGACTAAAAAGAAGCCAGAAGACAGAGACGAGAGGGAGAGAATTCCAGGTTATGGAAAGGACAGCTAGTGAAAATATCTGAAGTTGGGAGATGGAGTATTTTATGTGTAGAACAAAGAAGCCAGTGTCACAGGGTGGGGGGGGGATGTTCTACGATCGAGAGATCGGAGAACCGAAGGAGGGGGGGGGGGGGAGGGGGGGCGAGGGGGGGAGAGAGGGAGAGAGAGAGGTAGAGCGAGGTAGAGAGCAGGAGGAGGGACGCGAAAGGAGGAGGCAGG
>NW_027187345.1:9437780-9480149 GCF_028583685.1 Petaurus breviceps papuanus
GAGAGAGAGAGAGAGAGAGAGAGAGAGAGAGAGATTCTGAATGCCAATCAGAGGATTCTCTATTTGATTCTGGAGTAAGAGGGAGTTACTGGAGTTTATTATGGGGAACATGGTCAGACCTGTTTTAAGAAAATCACTTTGGCATTTGAATAGAAAATGTACTAGAGAGGGGAGAGACTTATGGCAGGGGAGATCAACCAGCAGGCTACTGCAACAATCCATGCATGAGCTGATTTGGGCTTGCAATAGAATGGTGGCAGCATCATAACAGAGAAGGGGAGGGGAGTTGGTGGAAAGTGGGTGAGAATTATAAAGGTAAAATTAACAGGCCTTGGCAACATATTGGGTATGGGTGGTAAGTGAGAATGAGTAGTTGAGGATGATAGCTAAAAGTTGCAAGTTGATACTATGAAAGTGGGTGACTGGGAGATGGTGGTACCCTCAACAGCCACAGAGAAATTTAAAGAGGGGGAAATTTTGAGGGCGATAAAAAATTTGTTCAGCTTTGGACACAGTAAGTTTAAGATGTCTAAAGGTTGGACCTGTGAGACTGGAAGTAATTGAATAGAGAGTTGATGAGATCACCACCAAATCACTTCACACATGGACTTCTGCAATCGCCTGCTGGTTGGTCGTCCCTGCTGTAAGTCTTTCCCCTCTTTAGTACATTTTCTACTCAGTTTGTCAAAGTGATTTTCCTAAAGCAGGTCTGACCATGTTATTTCTCTCCCCCCCCCACCGCCCCACTCTCCCAATAAATTCCAGTGACTCCCTGTTGCCTCCAGAATCAAATACAAACTCTTCTGTTTGGCATTTAAAATCTTTTATAACCTCTTCCCCACCCCCATCACTTTTCTAGCATTCTTACCCCCAAACACTAGTAGTAAAGAGAAAGTAGATAAGAGGACCCAGGACAGAGCCTTGTGGAACATCCATGGTTAGCAGGTGCGAACTGGATGAGATCCAGCAAACGAGACTGAACCGGAGTGATAAGATAGGTAAGGAAAACCAGAAGAGAGTAGTGTCATGAAAACCTCAAGAGAGGAGAGTATCAAAGAAAAAAGGGCTGATAGTATTAAAGGCTGCAGAAAGGTCAAGAAGGATGAATACTGAGAAAATGCCATTAGATTTGGCAATTAAGAGATTGTCAATAACTTTGGAGAGAGCCATTTCAACTGAATGATAATGCCAAAAGACACATTGCCAAGAAGTAAGAAGAGAGTGAAAGGAAAATGGACTATACCTATTGTAGATGATCTTCTCAAGGAGTTTAGCCACAAAAGGGAGAACCACAGTATGATTGCTAGAGGGAACAGATGGAACAAGTGTGGCTTTTCTGAGGATGGAGAAGCTTTGGACATGTTTATAAGGAGTAGGGAAGCAGCCAGTGATTCAGTGGGCATAGTGAATGCCTGGTGCCAATAAGCAACTATTCTGTAATTTTAAAGTCCTAGGAATTTGCTCTGGGCAGTTGGATTTGCTCAGTCACAAAGTCAGTAGTGTCAGAGGTGGCACATGAACCAAGAACTTCCTGACTCTAAGGTTAGCTCTCTACGCCACACTGCCTCACATAAATTTTTTTTTAATGAAAAAAGGCACTTGAGAAAATATTAGCTACTGACCCATATGTCCTACATTTGTAGGTATATTATATGTGTACATTTCTACAAAGGTTTTTATGAGGGTATTTTGCACATATCCTGAGGATTATCCTTGAAGGAGGTATGAAGTAGAGTTGGCAGTTTAGTTTCTACAGCAGAATCTATCTTCAGTTACAAAACTGACTGGAAGGTAAAGAAAATATAATATCCCACTCTAAATATTATTTGACTATAATAAAGCATGATATGATTGAGCAAAATGTCTTACTAAAAGTGTTTCCCACATATATGTTAAAGTTATACAAGATTCTTGTTTATATGTAAAAACAACTATTCAATGACCTCATTAATATCAAGTGAGATATGAAACAAGGAAGCATGCTAGGTAAAGGTCTGTGACACTTTTATGAATTGTTGTCCAGCGCTGAGTCCAATGGAAGGATTCCCTATTTGTGGATTTCAATGCTGATTTTATCAAGCCCTAGAACACTGTGGAACCTCCTAAATGAGATCCACAAGCACTCAAGAATGATTTCCACACAAGTGGATAAAAGTGCCTTTGGATCTTGTATTTGCAGTTCCTCAAAAAAGACACCATCTCCCAACTCTACATTATCACTGGCTGTTGCTCATGCCTGGAATTTTCTCCCTTCTCATTTCCATGTCTTGGTTTCCCTTTTTAAGTCTCTCCAAAAATCCCACCTTCTATGAGAAGCATTTCTTAATTCTCCTTGATGTGATTTTCCTTCTGTTGTCTCTTTTATATATATATATATATATATATATATATAGTTTGCACATAGTCGTTTTCATGATGCTCCTATTAGACTGTGAAGTCTTTGAGACCAGTGTGTTTTTTGCCTTTCTTCATATCGCTAGTGCTTAGCTCATAGTAAGCACTTTAAAACAAGCATGCTGACTGACTGCTGATTGACTATTGTCCAGATATAGTATCTAGTTGGTTTGGCAGTCCATTGAGTTTATCTATAAGCATGTGTACATCAGTACATCCTGGACAGATAACTTCTGACAGGCAATGAACTGGGCTCAGAATTGAATAGGAAAAGTGTACTGTAGTGACTTGGGGGAATCAAAGTAATTGACTCACAAATCTGTTTTTACAAACAATATTCTTACAGTGATATTTGGTTTCAAATAACAGAATGCCACTTTCTCCCAAGAATTAAAACTCTTGTTCTCCCACAGGACAATAGAGACATGTAGTTATGACATATGGCCAAAAAATAATTACTATAAACAGGGGCATAAAAATTTCCCAAGACCAAAAAAGGAGGTAGTTTGGACATACTGTAATAGAATTAGCAAATATACAGCCTATGTACTACATTATTACCCATGTGATGTCAAGAGATCTAAAGGATTGTCCCCTAGTACACCGAGTATGCCTAATATAGAAGATTTCTAGGACACAGACATGAATTGCAAAGGATTAGAAGCTATGGATAAACTGCAATCTGTACCACTGGAATGACTACATATATCAGTGACATCAGTGTCATCCATTAATTGAAGTATTTTCCTTCTAGGTGGTACATCTGAGTCTGGATCTGGAGTCAAGAAGACCTAAGTTCAAATCCAGCCTCAGATACTTCCTTGCTGTGTCACACTAGGCAACTCATTTAACCTGTGCCTGCCTCAGTTCTTCATCTATAAAGTGGGAACAATAATAGCACCTACCTCACTGGGTTGTTGTGAGGACTGAATGAAATCATATTTGTAAAGCACAATACCTGGCACATAGTAGGTACTATATAAAAATGTTTATTTCTTCCCCAACCTTCCTACCACTATTTTTTTTTAAAGCAATCAGGGTTAAGTAACTTGCTCAAGGTTACACGGCCAGTTATTTCTGGGTGTGGTGCTGGGTGTCTGAGCCCGGGATTCGATCTCCAGGTCGTTCTGACACTAGAGCCGGTACTCTTACTCGCTGTGCTACCTGGCCGCCCCTTTCCTACCACTATTAATTGTGCTGAAATCATGGAACTTTTTTTTTTAATATGGCAATATAACACTGTTAATTAGGATCTTCAGAAGCACACACATTAGAAATATACATCTTAATATTTACCTTGCTTCTATATTTAGTACCTAAATAGGATTTGTAAATTCTCGTTTCATCATTAGTGTTGACTTTTTTTTTTTGCTTTCTTATCTCCTCAAACTTTATGGTTTCATCAAATAATGGGCACCTGGGCTATAACATAACAAAAAACCCAAGCACATCAATTACTGGACATCAATTATTTTATGCGCACCATACTATCAATCAATTAACTATAATATAGTACATCGGGTAAATGCAGTCACATGTGGCCTGGAGACTGCAGATTTCCCACCCCTGGTAGATTAATAGGAAGCCAATCTTTAATTCTCAGCAATCTCTGATGTCTCTCTAAATAGTGAAAGATAAACACTGTGCATGACTGAGACAGAGAGAAAATTAGATCTGCTATGCGTGTTAAACATGGTTGAGAAAAGCTGATGTAACAAAGCAAAATGGAGTTTTTTAATCCCAGTTCTGTTACTAAGTGCATAACCCTGAACAAGTCACTTATACCAGTTTAAGTTTTCTCATCTATAAAATGAAGGGTGTAGACTAAATATTTTCTAGAATCCCTTAGTATTGCTTACTATTAAGACTCTGGGTGAGTCTAATTGCCTATCTCCATTTTCTCATTTGAAAAATAAAGTCTGGCTTTTCATGGGGGAAAAATTTTATTAAAAAAATTTATCCTAATATAATCGGTTTCCTTATTATGTTATTTTATTAATCTAAACCCAATAATAAGACAGGGTATACAGGTGCCACCAGATTACAAAAAGGGTCCAAGATAGAAAAAAATCAAGCACTGCTCTAGACAAATTTCAGTACTGCAAAACCCTGTTTCCATTTTATGTAGTAATCTCTGTGACTACAGCTACTGTGAATGAACGAAGGCCCCAGGCAGCACTTTTCTAGCAGTCTAGAGAAAAGGTAAGACATATGACTTTACTATCTGTATACTTTTACAGATACTATTTTAAAAATAATACTTTTGGCAAAGTTGAACTAAATAGTATTTTATATTTTTTTCTTAAGTTCTGTTGTAGCTTAGTTGTGTATTATTTGCTGTGTACTTCATTATTTCATGGGTCACAGAACACCAGTTATTTAAGACATAGCTATTCATGAAGTAAAGGTATTTCAAAAATTAATACTAACACTATTTACTACCTGAGTTTTAGAGTTATTACTACATTTTAGATAAAGATCATTAAGTTGTAAAAGTTCTGCATCTGATATTAAGTCATTGATGTAAGTTGAATTTTCCTCATCTAGTACAAGCAGAAAAGTTAAAAGCAGTAATTGCTTAGTTGCTAATTCCATTCAATATCTTCCATTATGTTGACCTTTCTTTTCATCCATATCTCTTCTACTCTTAATTCTTTTTTCCTAAATACTCTTCTTACATCCTAGGTTCTAAACATTTTTGCCAGAAAATCCTCTGAATATTTCCAAATTATGACAAAGTTCATTAAAAAAAAACACCTTTAATTTCTAAGACTCTACTGTTCAGGAAACTTACTTCTACAAATGACAAAGATATTCTTTAAAATTAGCATTTTTAAACAAGGGACATTGTTACAGAGGGGCATCTTGTTATAGTAGACAGAGTGCTACCTAAAAATCAGGAAAACTGGCTTCAAGTTGAGAGAAGGAGGCGGAGAAACAACTATTAAATAATCACTATGATGCCAGGGGATACAAATACAAACAACAAGACAGCCCTTTGCCTCCAAGGAGGTTATATTTTAAAGGGGAACTACAGCAAATAAATAGGGGAGATTTAAGTGTGGGGAGAGGCTACATGTGCAACTGCACAGCTTGGAGATGGTGTCAGGGAAGTAAAATGAAGTCCTGGTTCTAGGTAAGATGAAGCCCAGGGTAGTTCTCGAGCTAAGTGATCACAGGGGCAAATCATCTACTTTGTCAGCACTGAAGCAACAGATTTGCATCTTTGTATTAAAGTTTCCACAGAGAGTAACCCCAGGTGCAGCTCTCCTATCCTCACAGAAAGGACACTGAAGTTATATCTACCCACTATGAAATAGGGCTTAAAGTTTCAATTTCTTACTTGGTTGGTATCTCTAATTCATGAGTTTCTTCAAAGGAAAAAAAAAGAATGCACACACAAGAAGTCACAAAACTGAATCTGTTGCTTCAGAGATGGCAAGTAGTTAAGTCTTACTGATGCCTATCATATCTTCACATGACAATGGATGGAAAATAAAGATAAAGATTTATGTATTATATTTATGATAAGTAAGGCTATCTTACTCATATCATCAGTTTATAAAGAATAAAGGAAAAGTAGAAGATACATTTTTTAAAGGGGCCTAATTGAAGAAACAAAAAAGTGTACTGGAATGAAATTTTTAGCAGAAATACATATTTTTCAACCCTGTAATCAAGGTAATAAAACTGGTATGGCATTCTCCTACTCCAAACACATGAATAATCGTTACTGTTTCTTTTTTTTTTTTTTTGGAGGGGGGAAGGCAGGGCAATTGCGGTTAAGTGACTTGCCCAAGGTCACACAGCTAGTAAGTGTTAAGTGTCTGAGGCCATATTTGAGCTCAGGTGATCCTGACTCCAGGGCCAGTGCTCTATTCACTGCACCACCTAGCCACCCCAATAAATAATCTTTAAAGAGATCTTTATCATAATGGCTACAAATAGCAGCTAGGCTTATTACTTAAATAATTATATCTGATCACATTCTAAGAATCCATTAGCATACTGACATGATTTGAGAAAAACTAAAGAATAACACATTTCAATTCCAGAATTTAGCACAGTACCTGACACATAAGTGCTTAATAGCTGAATGACTATAGTTATACAGAATACATATGAATGTCATTAAACTTTAGGTACCATCAAAGGCAGTTGGTAGTGCAAGGGACAGGGTACTGGGCCTAGAGACAGAAGACTTGTATTCAAAACTGTCCTCAGATACTAGCTGTATGACCATGGGCAAGTCACTTAACCTCTTTGTCTCAATTTCCTCAACTGTAAAATTGGAATAATAATAGCACTTACCTCACACAGTTGTTGTGATAAACAAATGAGATAATATTTGTAAAGCATTCAGCACAGTACTTGGCACACAGTAGACATTATACAAATAATTATTCCCCTCCCATACATCTGAAATTTACAAAAAGATGTCTAATTCCTATCTTTCCACATCAATTTAGGATACATTTTTCTAGTCGTTCTATAAACATTAAGAAAAGATACTGGATCTGAAACCTAATGTGATTTTGATTAATCTAAATTCAATATATATACAAAGTAGAGCCTGGAGGGGGTGGGGGTGAGGGAGAATGTGAGGGGAGGAATATAACCTTATGTTTTGGCAACAATTTTCCTCTTACTGATAGAACAGCATGTCCCACAAAATTAGTATTTACCAAATATGGTTCAAAGATCAAATTACACCTTCCTTGGCATTACCAAGTAGCAGTGCATGTGTCACAAGCCACAAAGAATCAAAAAAATGCTTTCCTTATAGTCACTCCAAATGTACTCATTGCCACAAGTTTCTTCAAAATAGTTCAAAATTTTAACTTAGGCTAAAATGCTTTCTAAGTGTAAATGCTAAAATAAATTATATATATTTGTACAAAACAGAGCAAGTGACAAATCAAACTTTATAACTAGTTACTAATACAGATTGATAGACTTCTTAGTTTAAGACTTGTCTATCAGGAAAAACAAGTATGAAACAAGGAAGGAGGTTTTGAACTTCACTCCCTTTCCTTTAACTATTCCTTTCAGTTCACTCAATAAGCTCTCTCCCCAGAAATGGCAAACTTAAGTTTATAATGACATTTACAAATTGTATTTATACCTTGTAGATATATTTAAATCCACTCTTTGCAAAGAACTATACAAAACTTTGCCACTTGATCTATCTTATTTGGAAATCCAAAATAGGTTCAACGTATGAAACTAACGTGGTTTTGGATGAGCCATGGGCACATGAATTCAAGCCAAAGGGTGCAGCTTTCACCCTGGTCTTTGCCCAGATGCTTGGCTCTAACTTGGACAGTAATTTTCTTTTTGGGATTCAAATATTAAGACAAAGACATTCTCAGAAGCTTTTTCAATTGGAAATTGGAAATGCTAATATGGTTTATCAAAGCAGGAAAGAGTTATAATTTCTGAACAAGGACATTTTAAAAAATTCAATTTTACCATCATTTTATAGTTCATCTATTTTATTTTCATACTGAAAGCTTTTAGAGGGGAAAGTCCTTATATAGTTTGGAACTGATTTCCTCACAGCTTCTAGAATGGCATCTTATATAAAAAAGGTACTCAGTAATACTAGTTGTAACCCTGTTAGAGAATATATTATTCATAAGTAGCTATTTTTCAGTTGCCTCTAGCCAGTTAAACTATTTCTATTCTATACCAGGCAGTGGTGCATAATAGATACTATAGGTAGCTTCAGGGCCAGGAAGATCTGGGTTTCAAGTTTTACCTATTACATTTGCTAACTCTGTAACCTACTTAACCTTTCTGTGGTCTAAGCAACAATTCACGAATGACAGCTGCAGGCAAAGTGTCAACCTGCATTGATATTTAAAGTTCTTTGCAGAGAAATTCTGGAAAAAAATGAAATCAAAAGTCCATTCTTGAATATCTATGCTATAATAGCCTCAGGATCAAGATCATTACAGTTGCAAACAGGTCAAGATAAATTGCTTGGGCTTTGGCTATACAGCTGAAGTTAAATAAATTTTCTTATTAATAAGCAGTCTCATTTGAGATGAAGAAAATGGGATAAATACAAGAGGAGCATGGTAGAAAGTTACAGTTCACTGGACAAATACATGGATCTGAATTTTAATTTTATGTTTTTGAGTGTTCATGTTTCTTTTTGTGTGGTAATGCATAAGTACATCAGGCAAAAAGTAAGTCAATTTTAGGGGAAGCTGGATTCACAAGGGTTCTTTCCTCTGTTCCTTTCCTTTCTTGCATAAAATGTTAGAGCTTTAAAATTATCTAGTTCAAAACACCCTCCTCCATTTTAAAGGTGACTTACAACCCACTCTTTTCCATATTAATTAATAAAAATGCCAACGCCAAAGAAACTGCCTTCTTCTTGTATAGGAATTTTATTACATGAAATCTGGCATGTAAAAAAATATCAGGAATAAAGTGCTAATGTTGATATAAAGTTCCAGTCACTAACCCACCTACTTGCTAGGAATTTCCCAAGAAGCTTCAAAGGCCCATCAGATTTTTACACAGACTTAATGAAAAAAGTAATTTCTATAATTAATATTTTCCACTTAAAAACTAATTTATAAATAATTATTTGAGAAACCCAGTCAGAATAATCTGGACCACTTAATTATGTCTAGGATTCAACGAAACGAACAACTAGATGTAAACAATTAATAATACTCTTTTCAATTAATGGCCAGATTTTTTTTCTCTATCTAAAGCTGAATAAGAAGCAAAGACAGTTTGAACTACTCTCAGATAACATCAGTTGAAGAGAGATTTAGTTTTAACACTACAGATTTTTAAAAAATATCTAGAAATTAAATACTGATGTTATTCACCACATAAAATCTTACTACATTATTAAAATTTTAAAAATAAATTTAGTGCAAATTCCTAAAGGTTTATTTTAATGGAGCTGAGGGCAGAAGACAGAAATATATCCCTGTTTACATTTGAAGGAGCTGTAATATACAAAACATACTTAATAAAAGATACTTAATCTTTTCTCCTGCATTATGGTAAAAACAGAAGACAAGGATAATCCTATAAGAACAGGGATCTGACTACTAAGAAATAAAATCCTTTAATGCTTTTATCTCCTGTATGGTTTAAAAAACAGGAGAGCCAAAGGGATGCCTGATTTTTCTGCCATGCAAAATGAATTAGGGGCCCAAAGACAGCCTTTTCTGACCACCAGCTAACTAGTAAATCAACAGTTTGCATACAAACCCACTTTTATATACAGAGACACATACTAGGTTCTGTGAGATTCAGAGAATCATATACCCCAGCCCTTAGAGAACTCTCAAAACTGATAATACTAAGATCTCTGCCTATTTTTCCCTAAGATAAGTGGGCTTGTAGAGTTAACGTAGGCTGAAAAATCAAGCACCTGGTGACTACAGCACAGTTTAGTGACTTGCCCAATGTTAGAATACTAGTAAGAGGTGTAGCAGAGGTCTGAATAAAGGTTTTCTGATTCCAAGTCCCCTGTTCTTTTAAGGCTACTATGCTGTTATTAGTATAAACTATTAGAAATGAATATATAAGAAGCAAAGATACATAAATTACTTTAGGATTGTTCCGATATGTCTGTGGTGAGTACAAAAGTTAATGGAGTTTATGGAGTATCCTGGACATGGCAACTCATGAAACCCAGGAAAAATAAAAATGGCCCTCAGTCCTGTGAGGCTCATTTCCAATTCTCCAGCAATGTTGACAGTGGTACAGAGGATGCTAGGAATAAGATAACTTTAAGACCATTAAATTTTAATGGGACTGTTGGTGCTTTAAACATGCCTGTCTGATGATTGACAAATGGATATACTGTTGGAAGAGCTAATCATATCAGTTGACACTCTAAACAGTAGCAGAAGTAGATGTAGCAGTAAAATGGAAGGTTAGCTTACAGGTGCTCCTTGGAGAAGCAAAGAAAGGAATTGGGGGAGTAGGTTTTACTTTGTATCCTAAAGTTACAAGAAATAGTGTTTCATGGGACATTTAGTCATCACATATTGCAGTATTAATAAGTATTTGTTTAAAAAAAAAAAAGACTACCATGAAAATAAGAGCAGCTTTAGGCACCAACACTAGTTGTCAAGGACAAAGTATTAGGAATATTCTATGAAGAATATTCTCCAAACCCTCCAAATCAAATCAACATACACTGATTTCTCTTGACTTTAATTCAGGTAGGAAAAGGTGGGGAGAAATATAAGGGAAAGTATGGTTCAGGAAAGAAATGAAAGAAGCCAAATATTACCATGCCATAATTAACATCAAGTATTTAGAAGCTAAGTTATTTGACCTTTTAAGATGATATAGAAACTTCATGCCTCTATATCACATTTTCTTCAAAAGAATGGTTAGATGCTAACCATGTCAAGTACCAAACAACATCATAAGGAAGGAAATTTTATTTTAACAAGTAAGAAAAGATTTATTATGGACATAGGAGTTATCTCATTCTTTAGTCAACTGTCTAGGTACAATCAGACCAGACTTAAGGTCAGAATTTACAATATACAAGAAAAAAGAAGAATGGGGAAAAAAGATAGATTATCTAAACAAACTACTAAAAATTAAAATGGGAAATGGATAACAAAAATAACATCAACATAGTAATTTCATCCACTAAACAACTGTAAATTAATTGTTATGAACTCAAATGAACCCAGAAAGTGCCTTATCAGAAAATTGACTTACTTTGTCAAAGTGGTGACTGTCAAAGAGCAACATTGGGATGGAGTATAATGTAATCTGTAAAATCTTTTTTTCTTTTTTGGAGGGGGGAAGGTAGGGCAATTGGGGTTAAATGACTTGCCCAGGGTCACCTGGCTGTTTTTTTTTTTTCTATTAAGCATCTGAGGCCACATTAGAACACAAGTTCTCCTGACTTCAGGGCCAGTGCTCTATACACTGCCACCTAGATGCCCCTGTAAAATCTTTAGAAAAAAAAAAATGGAAGAACCATTATGGAGAAAAATTTGGAACTATACTCAAAGGGCTACAAAACTGCAAAATCTTTGACACAGCAATACTACCACTTGGTCTATATTCCAAAGAGATTTTTTTAAAAAAAGGAGAAGGACCTATTTGTACAAAAATATTTATAGCAGCTCTTTTTGTGGTGGCAAAGAATTGGAAATTGAGGGGATGTCCATCAACTGGGGAATGGCTGAACAAGTTGTGGTATAAGATTGTGATGGAATACTATTGTGCTATAACTCATTCAAAGTGAAGTGAGTAGAACCAGAAAAACACTGTATAAAGTAACAGCAATATCGTAAGGATGATCTAAGACTTAGCTACTCTGATCTAAGACAATTTCAAAGGACCTGTGATGAAAAATACCCACCCCCAGAGAGGGAACTAATTAGCTCCTAATTCAGAACGAAGTATGCTTTTAAAAATTTTCTATATTTTTACTGTTTTATTTTGTATTTTCTTTTGTAATATGGTTGATAATGACATATGATTTGTATGACTTTACATGTATAACCAATATCAAATTGCTTGCCTTCTCAAGGAGCAGGAAGAAGTAGAAAGGAGGAAGAGAGTTTGGAACTCAAAAATCTTAAAAATGATTGTTGGGGCGGCCAGGTGGCGCAGTGAGTAGGAGTGCCGGCCCCAGAGTCGGGAGACCCGGGATCAGCTCCAGCCTCAGATACTTAGCACCCACACAAAATAACGGGCCATGTCACCTTGAGCAAGTTACTTAACCCCAATTGCTTTAAAAAAATATTGTTAATTTTTTTTACATATAATTGGGAAATATATAATGAAATGAAAAAAAATAATGAAATAAAATATTTAAAAATAAAAAAATGAAATGAAATTACAAAAGAAAGTGAAAGAATGACAGACCAAAATAAACAAACCCCCAAAACGCCAGAAACAATGATGAATGCATGGAGAAAGAGCAAGGAAAAGGAAAAAGAAAGACAAAAATGTAAGGGAAGAAGAGTAAAGATGGGAGGAAAGTGAAGGAAAGGAGAACAAATGAGAGTAATTGAAATATATTTTTAAAAAATGGACAAATGTGAGTGGCAACAGTATTAACTCAGAAAGAAAAGAGAAGCAGTGGAAGTTAAAACCAGTGTAAAAACCCAACCAACAAAAAACAAAAATCTTGGCAAGATAGGCAACTAAGCAAAGTAATATCAAAGGTATTCAAGAATGAAAATGGAAAGAAGATTCTGAATAGAAAAAAAAATGGAAGAGATTTGCAGAAATTATTATGACAAACTTTTCTCCAAAGAAATTAGCAGAACCATCACACTTAGACCCCAGCATCATTATCCCTGAAGTGTTTACAGAGGAAACAGAAATAGCACTAAAGGGAATAAAGAGAAAAAAAGAGCCAGACTGGATAAAACACACACATGCAGAGAGAGACAGACACATGTTGATATACTTGTGAAAAAGTTATTGAGGAATCAATTTAAGATATCTAAAGGAGTGGAAGAGAGTAACAATAATGATGATGGTGATGATAGCTAACATTTATAAGCACCCTGTTTGCAAAATGCTTTATATGTTACTTCAGTTGATGTTCAAAACAACCCTGTGAGGTAGGTGCTATTAATGAAAATATTTTAGAGATGTGAAAACTGAGGCTGAGAGAAGTTAACTGATTGTCCAGGGTTACACATCTAATAAGTATCTGAGGCAGAATTGAAACTTCATGACTTCCAAGTACAACATTCTATCTACTCTGCTATCTAGCCTGAATACCTAAGGGATAGTGGAAAAATCTTGGACCTTAGTGGTTTGAAAAAAAAAAGACTAAGAAAACATAAATAGCTATTGTAAAATTTGCCTACTCTCCAATCTATACAAAATCTTTATGATGGTCATCCTTGAAATGGGCACTGATATGGAACAAGAAGGCTTTTACAAATAATATTCAAAAATGGACCAAATGCTTACCATCTCACAATTGACTGAAAGATGTAGAGAATATGAAATTCTATTGTACTTAACTGATTGTAATAAAATTCGATGATAACATCCTTTACTCTTTCTGTTCCTTGGAAGTTCCTCTTTGGTAATATGCTGTAGCCTGCTCATACTTACCATGTGCCTTTCGGTTGCTCTTGCTCGATGTTCATTCATTCGTTTTTTGGAAGCAGTGGTGCTTTTTATAAGGTTATCTCCCATCAAGAGCTTATCAAGATCATCCAAGAGTCCTTGGGAGACATAACAATAGCTATAACAGATGATAAAACATTGAACTCTTGTTCAATAATCAGACTCTGATAAGAAATATCAGGCAAGGCATAAATCAAAAAAGGAGACTCTCCAAAAGTAGTCACCATTTTGGTGGAAGAGATACTCCAGATGCTCATATATATACACACACACATACACTATAAAAATATAATATAAAGACAAATATAAAAAAATATACTATTTATGTTGATTGCACCAAATTCAGAATACTGTAGAGCTTCTTGGAAGAGGTCTGTAATCCTTCAAAAGAATTTGGCCTGTCCATCCACATATTAACAAATAAATGAAAAATTTCTATTACCCAGATTTCAACATTCATCAGAACAGATACTAAATAGAAGTTATTCAACATCATCCATATTTGGGACAGAAAATACTAATGGACAATAATAAGCTGGGCTCAGAGCTGAAAAGGAAAAGAATAGACTGGAATGATTTTGGGAAAATGCAAAAACAAAAACCAAAATATTTTTCTTTCAAGCTTTCAATAACAGCAAAGGCCCGTGTTTTCAATACATTGTGTTGGTATTGCTGCATGGCAATGAGATCTGAAGCACCACTCCCTCTAAAGAACTAAAGATGAACATCAGGCAAGGGCAATGGAAGGACACATGATAAGAATGAGCAACCTGCAACATATTACCAAAGAGGAACTTTCAAATAAGAAGAGCAGTAAAGAATGTCATCAGAGAACTGTACTACAGATAGAAAATGAAAAGCGGTTAGGGCAAAGGAGGTTAGAATGCTCCACTGGTACCCTTGTGATGTTGGGAGAAAGTGAGGAGTCGTCTAGCAGTTTGGATGGACCCCCTTGGACGAAATTTGGAGAAAAAAGGATGAGAATTACATAGGATGAGAAGGAATGGATGGGTTGCAACCTGTATCATTACAGGTAAATCTGGAATCAATGAGATCCTAGATTCCTTTGAATTTTTGTATGATATGGAGTTTAAGAAAAGCTGGGAAACCTGTAGGTAAAATGGAGAACCAGGCTTAAGATTTTCTACCTTTCACCACCTGCACACATCAGCACTTCTAATGCAAAAGATGAAACCCACAGAATATCTACAAGTCAAAACTGATGGTAATGAGTAAATGGGGATGGGGAGCCTCTACTATTAATCACATCAACCTGTGACCATGATATAGTCAAAGGTAGCAAAGATTCCTGTCTGCAAGATATGCTCCTACAGTCTTTAGTTTAGTATCACTTTTTCTTAAGAAAAAAAGACAAGACTAAATTGAGCAATACTGTATTTAGTACTTGAACTTATTAACTTAGGATGGAAAATAGGGTCATATTTATTAAAAATGCAAAAAAGGGAGAAATAGGTCTATTAATTTCCAGAGGAGATAAAGGGGACACAAGCTGAGATTTGGAAAAATAACATAAAACACAATAGGAAAACCTAATTGCTAGTCAAATGAAATGATCACAATCATCAATAAAAGAGCTTCGTTAAAGGCAAATTTCCCCCCATTCATATTCTCCTTATAAAAAAGAGTCTGTTCAAGTGTGATGCAGTTAAAGAAGCACTTATGGGAAAATTTATATCTCTAAATGACTACATGAATTATAGAAGAAAAGAGCTGATCAATAATCTGGTATGCAAGTTAAAAAAAACTAGAAAACAAATGAATAAAAAATCTCTAATTAAACATCAAAATAGAAATCCTAAAAATCAAAGGAGAAAGTAATAAAATCAAAAGTAAAAAGTAATAATAATTAGCAGCTATTTTACCATTGGCTAATTTGATTTTTAGAAGTAAATCAAATTATTGGTATCAAATATGAAAGGGTGAATACACAGCCAATGAAGACAAAATTAAAGCAATTATTAGGAGTTTTTCTGCCCAACTAATAGGACAATGAAACTAATAATCTAGGTGAAACAGATGAATACTTGCAAAAATATGAAATGCCTAAATTAAAAGAGTAGGAAACAGAATACTTAAATATCCCTTATATTAAGTGGAAAGCAACTCAGAACCAGGTGGGTTTATTTACAAGAGAATTCTACCAAACAGTCAAAAAATAATTCTAATATTATATAAAATGCTTGAAAAAACAGGCAAAAGAGGAGCCCTACCAATTTCCTTTTATGACAAAAATATGGTTTTGAAACCTAAACTAGGGAGAGCAAAAACACAAAAAGAGAACTATAGATCAGCCTCCTTAACGAATACAAGTGCAAAAATTTTAAATGAAATACAAGCAAGGAGATTATAACAATTTATCACAAAGATCATATACTATAATCTATAACTATAAGGATGAATTTATAACAGGAATGCATGGCTGGTTCACTTTTTTTTTTTAAACAACTGGGGTTAAGTAACTTGCTCAAGGTTACATGGCCAGGTGTTTCTGGGTGGGTGCTAAGTGTCTGAGCCCGGATTCAATCCCAGGTCATCCCCACTCTGGGGCCGGTTCTTACTCACTGTGGTACCTGGCCGCCCCTGGGCTGGTTCACTTTTAGGAAAACTATAAGCATAACTGACCACATCATTAACAAAAACAAAAAACAAACTCATATGATCACTATCAATAGATGGAGAAAAGGCCATGGCAAACTAACACACACATACACACACTAGAAAGTATGGGAGTAAGTGGAGTTCTTATTAAAATAAGTATTATTTAAAAGCAAGAGCAATTATTAGTAATGGAAATAAATTAGAAGTTTTTCCAATAAGAGGAGGGATGAGGCAAGAATGTCCATTATCACCATTATTATTCAGTATTATACTAGAGTTGCTAGCTAGAACGATAATGAGGGGAAAAAAGATGAAGGAATACACAAAGAGAAAACAAAACTACTTCTTTTTGCAGAAGATATCATGGTTTACTTACCACTGGATTCCTCATTCCTATCCCCCTCAAGTCTACTACACTCCAAAGCTCCATCTAAGTCTACTCAGCCCTTCCACCATGACCTTTGGAATACTTGTTTCACAGACAACAAAACTCCCTTCATCTTAAATCTTTTCCTCTCCCACTCTTTCCGTCTACTAGTTCTTATTGAAATCTGGCTTCTCCCAATGATACAGCTTCCTTGGCCACCATTTCCAGTACTGGCTGCACCTTCACTCGTTATCCATGACTCAATTATAGAGTCAACTAAAAAAATTAATAGAAACAATGAACAGCCTTAGCAAAATTGCAGGACATAAAATAAAACCACACAAATCATCAGAATTTCTATGTATTGCCAACAAAACCCAGCAGGAAGAGATAGAAAGAAAAATTCCATTTAAAATAACTGCAGACAGTGTAAGATACGTAGGAGTCTACCTGCCAAGATACATATAAGAACTGTGTGAACATAGTTAAGAAACACTCTTCACACATATAAACACATATCTAAATAAATTAATAAATTTAAATTGCGCATGTGTGGGGCAAATCAAAATAAAAAAATAGTAATACTACCTAAATTAATCTACTAATTCAGTGCCATACCAATCAAACTACCAAAGAATAATTTTATGGAGCTAGAAAAAAAAAAAGAACGAAATTCTTCTGGAGGAAAATAAGGTAAAGAATATCAATGAAATCAATGAAAAAAATGTGATGGAAGGGATCATAAAAGTACCAGTCTCAGAGTGTATTACAAAGCAGTAATCATCAAAACAATCTGGTACTGGATAAGAAAGAGTGGTTGATCAATGGAGTAAGCTAGGCACACAATTTATGGAAGCAAATGAAGACAAGTAACTTAGTGTTCGATAAATCCAAAGATCCTTTGAGGCAAGAATTCACTATGTGACAAAAACTGCTGGGAAAACAGGAAAATAGTCTGGAAGAAACTAGGCATAGACCAACATCTCATACTGTCTATCAAGATAAGCTCAAAATGCATACATGTTTTAGAAATAAAGAGTGGTATCATAATTTAGGGGAGCATGGGAAAAACTGCCTGTCAGATCTATGGATAGTGGAAGAGTTCCCAACCAAGTAAGAGATAGAGGTTCAGAGGTAAATTGGATAATTTTGATTATGTTAAATTAAAAAGCTTTTGCACGAATAAAAATTAATGCAGCAAAATTAGAAGAAAAGGAGGAATTGGGCAGGGGGGAGGATTTTATAGCAAGTTTCTCTGATAAAGGTCTCAATTCTAAAATACATAGGCAACTGGACCATATTTATAAAAATAAGAGCCATTCCTCAATTAATAAATGGTCAAAAACCGGATAATATTCAGAGGACAAAATGAAAACTATCAATAATCTTATGAAAAAAAATACTCTAACAACCTCTTATCCATCAGACTAAGATGACAGAAAATTAAAATGACAAATGCTATGTGCAAAGCATGGTACGTACAAAGAAAAAATGAGAAACAAACCCATACTTGATAATTTGAGGACAGAGAACAAATACTAACAACCAGTGGGGAACAGAAAAGGCGTGCTGTGGAAGATAACATGTGGAAAAGAACTTCAAAGGAAACTAGAGATTAAAAGAAGCAGAGGTGATGAGAGAGTTCACTCCAGAATAGAGGCAGAGCCTGAATGTGCAAAGACAAGGAGACAAGTGATATAATGCAAAGTTTGGGGAATAGCAAATAGACCAGTTTGAATGAAATGTACCATGTGAAGGGGATTTGAAATGTGCCTAGATAAATAAAATGGAAGCATACTGTAACAGGTTTAAATGCTAAACTGAGTTCATAATTTTACCTAAAGGCAACAGACCTCAGACTATGGGCGCATCAGTGCCGTTGAGCCTTCTATGTCCTGCTGGCCATAGCATGTTCCTTGAAGAAAGGCAGCTAGGGATCAGGCAGGGCATCTTCTATTTGCCCAGAGAATCTACCACTTTCTGCTGTTGCCTCAAAGCTAGTCTCTTCAGCGAAAAAGACCTTGGATGAGGTGGATTAGCACCCTTAGCCTTCCCCTTCTCTGAGGAAAGGCTTATCATCAATTACAAATTTACCACCTCTACTGAAATCCTCGTATCCAACCTTAATCTATTGGCTTTTTAAAGTCTCCTACAGCCTCCCTTTACATAACCCTACACTTCATCCTCACTGAGACCTTTAATGCCTTGAACCCTCCCTCCTCAATTTTCTCCCAGGTCCCCTCCCCTGCATTAGTTACTCTCTCCTCTTCTCCCCATTTTGACTCTTTGATGAACCAATTCAACTCTACACTGTCCTCCTCTCTTGAATTCCTAGCCCCTTTATCATAAGGATGATTATGATCAGTTAAACCTTAGCTCTGGATCACTCCCACTATTTGTTGTCTTTGCTTCCTACACACATGCAGCTCAAAGAAGATGGAGGAAAATTACACAACTATTCACTACAAATTTATGACATGTAATTTCAACCAGGCCCTCATGGGGCCCTGCTGCTAGACAATCCTACTACAAATCTCCCTTATCAACTCAATAACACACTATCCACAAAAGCTCTTCCAAACCTTATGTATAAAGCCCTTCACACCTGACTCCAACTTACCTTCCAGGGTCATTACATATTACTCCACTTAATAAACTTGTACTTTTCGTTGTTTTTCAGAGGCTCCATGTCTTATCTGTCTTTGCATTTTATGTCCTGAGGAATATTTCCTGCACACCTATGCCTCTTAAAAGTCCTGTATTTTTTTAAAACCTCCACTCAAATTTCATCTTCATACTTTTCCTGATTCCCCCAACAGCTAGTTCCTTTCCCTCCAATATTATTTGTACATACTTAGATATGTACCTGTTGTATCCTCTCAAGAAATGTAAGATCCTTGAAGGCAATAGCTGTTTCACTTTTGTATATGTAACCTTATACTACCTGGCACTTTGTGGGCAATTAATAAATACCCATTCATTCACACAATGAATCAGCACAGATGTATATAATACACTAATTAATCCCTGAAGTAAATCATTCTTTTTCATGAGTGAATGAAATATTTTAAAGCAGCAAAGAATGTCTGTAAAGGCATTTTTATTATAAAAGTCACACTCTGGGTGTCATGAAAATTTATTTCAAAAGGTAAGCAGTTTATTCCTTAGAAGTAGTTTAAACAAAGTAAGACAATCCCCACAGGACTAATGATGAATCATATTATCCATTTCCAGATAAAAAACTGATAGTTTGAATAAGGACTGAAGCATGCTATTTTTCACTTTCTCTCATTTTTTTATCCTAGTCTTTTATACAAAATGACTAATATGGAAATTACATATTTTGTATGTACAACTAATATGGAAGTTACACATAATTGCACATGAATAACCTATATCTGCTTGCTCACCATCTATGGGAGGGGGAAGGGTAGGAAGGGAGGGACAGAATTTGGAATTCAAAACTTTAAATAAAAATATACTTTAAAACAAGTAGTTTAAATAAATTTTAATAATATAAGGCTAATTGTTACTTGGAATACTAAAAGACAGTGATAAAACACGAATATTTTCAATAATGGCACTTTGGCTTTAGTAAGCTATGAAATACTACCTATGGCCTTCTCCTTGATGTGTCTTCTTACCAGTTTATATCCACTGGGGCTATCTTCTCTTAACATCTGTTTATTTCTTACTATTCAAGAGAGCACTCCTTATAACACAATTATAATCTCTGCTTCATGAATGTCTACATAAAGATCAAGCATTCAGATCTAAATAACATCTACAACACTCACTTTCCCATCATTTTGGCAGACATATATAACTTTTCACAATATTTAGGCCAAAAGAAATCTCTAATGGCTCCAGATAGTGAGTATAAGAAATCTATCCCCTCAATTCCAAAAGTCATCACAGCATTTAGGTATTTATTATAGTCAAAACCAATCAGTAAAGCACATAAGTATCAATGGCACATTAATCAGACTTTTGCTAAATCTCCTGAGACATTCTTCAGAGAAGCTAACACACTAGCATAGATTATTGTTCAGATTTCCAGTATAAACTTTAAATTCCATCACAATGAATGAAAAGTTATAGGTATAGCTTTTTTTCAAAATTATCTTCATTATGTAGAGATAGTTTTCAACTCACAGAAACTCCTAACTTGGAAGAGGCTTCAAAGACCATTCTTACTCTCACAAAAATAATTTCTACAAATAGAATTCAGAGCATTCTACTTTGGATGGTTCTAATTGGGAATTTATTGAATATCTTTGCTAGGTACCCAGTATTGTACTAAGTGCTTTGCACTGGTATTTCCATGTTCTGTCCAACAGTTCATACTAATACCTTCTTGCTGTTCCATTAAAAATCCCACAGTAGAAATGATAAATTTCCATCTAAGTAACAAATATGTTAATCTAACAATGTCCTTTTTTGTATAGTTAGTATTTAAGAATGATAACTGAACACTTATACAACATTAATAAAATGTTTTATTAAATAATAATGTGATATTTTCTACAAAGAGAAATAACAATTTAAGTTTTTTTTTTTGCAGGGGGAGGGGAACAAAAGAGAGAGAGGCTTTTTTATTTACTTCATAGGGCATTGGTTTCCTTATCTGCAAAACAAGGGATGCGACTGACCAATGCCTAAGATCTCTTCCAATTCTATTTTTAAGTCCCAGCATGTAAGTATTATTTTAAATAACACTAATCTTTGCAATCAATGCAGAAATTTCTTAACAATGACAGTGGTAAAGAGTGGCATGTGCTGTCTCAAGAAGTATTTTTTTTAAAAACCTAAAAGGTATCATTCTGCACTCCTTCACATTCTCTAAGAGTTTTTGCAGCGCAAACTAGCACCTATTTGCATCATCTAAAACAGATATTTTAGCTACACAAAATAAATTATAACCTCTTTTCTTTCCAAATCTTCATAATCCCTACTTGGAAATAAATCAATGCTTAAATCAATATTCTTAAGAGTAAAAAAATAACATTGGCAAATATCTACATTTTAAAATGACTACAATGCAAGTATCCATAAGGGATGCACAGCCCCTATGGGATTCAGGAAAACCTAGATTCAAGCCCTCTTTCTAACAAATAGTGGCTGTGTGACCTCCAACAAGTTACAACTTCTCAGTGCCCCAGGAAACTCTCTTAAGACTACAAGTTTCAAAATAGTTTCAGGTCTACATTGGTGAAAGAAGTTTCATATACCAATAAACACAGGTCACAAATAAAACAAAATTATAAAAATCATACCAAAAGGAAGCTTCAAAAGAGGCAGTAGTGGCTAAAGAATTGTATAATCACAGGCCAAATCTCTCAGTGCCTCGGCATTTTTTAAGGGTCTGCAGGCTTACTCTAAGTAACCTCCCTCTACCTAACCCTACCTCATGCCCCTCCCCACGCCCCAACAACAAAAAAATTATAAAATCACCTTTTCACCAATCTGAAAACTGGGTAATTTCATATACAAATTATCAGATATACAGTAAAATCAAGCAAAAGCAAAAGGGGGTCAGGCAAATAAGTTACAAGGTATCTGAAAGAAACTCTACCATACAGACAGCTTGTTCTTTCTTAAAGATGTGTGATCAAAGAAATGAGTCCAGGTACTGTTTCTGGGAAGAGCACATTGCTACAGAGAGGTCCTGGTCACAAGGTTAATTTTCTAAGAGAGTTAAGTCAAACATTGTAATCTCTAGTCAATCATTTTGCAAATGTGGTCACAAGAACCAATCATGTGAAAGTGAAGATGATTGGCCCCACCAATCACCATTGTAGGAAAAATAATTCCAAAAAACATGCCATGTTTAATATGAGTTAGTAAGTCTTTGTATCCCAAGGACTCCATGTCACTGGGGGTGAAAATGTGAATTTGTTTTAAAAAGCCTCCATTTTTACTTTTGAAGATCTTTCCATTTCCTAGAAACTAAGATAGCATAATTTTTTAAAAAACTGTTAAGAACAAATCAACTAATATTCATCATTTACCTCTTTAATCAGGAGTGTACCCTTTCTAAAAGGTACATTTAAATTTAATATAACCACTACATTTAGCCAGCTTTCTCTTAACCTATACAACTGCTATCCTCACATATATCAGGCTAAAGCCCTGTGAAATACAAATTCCTGGTTTGTTTGAATATTTGTTGTCTTTAAGACATTAACCATAAATTTGTGTGCCATGGATTTAAAAAGACTAGCTAAAATGTTGCGTCTTCATAGAATTTCTTCCTATAATTGTCAAGTGATTATGCTTTATCTCTAATCAGAAAATTCTGATATGAGAAATATCAAAAAAGAAATGCCCAAACATCCTTATGAACCACAGAGAGACAAAAGAGGACTCTACTAAGATTATCTTTTCTTTAATATTTCATGACTTTAATAATTTCATTGGTGTGGGTACTCCTTCCACCAGCAGTCTATATGATCTTTCTTTAACTTGGTTAAGTGATCTTTGAGAGATGCTGGGGTGGGGGAGAGGGGAGGAGGTGGTGATGAGGGTCAGGATTTATTAATCTACAGGAAACTAGGTAATGAGTCTCTCTGAAGTTAGGCCAATATTTGAATAAACAGGCAGAGTGTCATTCCATTACTCTTTACTCAAAGCCTTTCTGTTTTAGCTGAGCATTGCCAGAGTTAAGCTCCACTGGCATAGGCTAAGAACTAAGTGCTACCACTACACTGAATTAGGTAGTTATCAGAAGGATGGCCTTTGTAAAGGTGATAAGAGCATTATTTTTAAAAGATGAAGGGGTTATTCAATCAAAACTCCTATGTAATCTATTCTGCCTTTATCCCCAAAATACAATTTATTTCATAAAAAACCTGATTACAACAAATGCTAAGACTAGATTGTTTTGCTTGTGAAAATGAATAATAATTAGCTGTTTCTTAAAATAAGTGAACCACCAAAATAAATTTGGAAATCTGATGAGTTCTCAAATTTAATCTAAGTAAACCTATTAGCTGTGTATGCATACCATCATTCATACTCAAAGTTAACATTGTATAAAATACCATGTGTAAAAGCACACCTGAAAAAAACAATATATGATTCGTAATCCTTTCTAGATGGTTGCTACCTATTCAATCATTCAACAAGCATTTATGAAACACCTGTTATGTGCCAGTACCATACTAGGCCCTGTGAATACCAAGATGGGGATAGGGACAGGATCTGTGATTTTCACTGGTATGAGGAACTCCCAGGTGAGCAAATTCCCCTGATCAATGCAGTTCAGCATCTTCTCTGCAATTTAAAGTCTTAAGAGAGTTAGTTGTCTAGGGCAATGGAGAAGTTTAGTGACTAGCCTAGGGTCACAGAGCCTGTGTAAGTCAGAGTCTACATTTGAATCCAAGTTTTCCTGGTTCTGAGGCTGGCCGTACTCACTATGCTATGCCCTTTTGCTAAGTGGAATATAAAGACAAAAATTAAACTGTCCCTGCCCCCAAGGGGCTTACATTCTATTAGGGGGAAATACATATAAATTAAAAGTAGCTAGGTTATGCGGTGAATAGAGCTGGACCTGGAGGCAGAAAGACCTGAATTCAAATCCCATCTCAGACATTTACTAGCCGAGAGACCCTAAGCAAGTCATTTAACCTGCCTCCTCATCTATAAAATAGGGTTAATGATAGTTCCTACCTTTGAGAACTGCTGGGAGAATAAAATGATACAAAATTGGTAAAGTGCATTGTAAACTTTAAAGCACTATATAAATGCTAGCTACTATTATATACAAGTATGAACAAAATAAATACAAAGCAGATATGAAGAAGAGGGAGAAGACAGTATCAGGAAAGGCTTCATGGAGGAGATAGCTGAACTTGGCTCTGAAGAAAACTAGGGATTCTACCTTGGATTAATTTCTACAGCCTCCTTACTTTACACCTGTTCATGTGCTGTTGAACAAAGAAGAAAAGTCTCTAACTATCCTGACTAGGTCCATACAACAGCTAAAGAGCTGTGAAATACAAATTCCTAGTTTCTTAGAATACTTGCTATCTTTAAAACATTAATGATAAATTTATGTGCAACAGATTTAAAAAGAGCAGATAAAATGTTGCAGCTTCACAGAATTTCTTCCTATAATCATCAGGTGATGATGTCTTATGTTAACTGGGTCCTCACTGTAGCAAGGCAGTTCTTCTACACCTCCCTAATAGATTCTTTATCCCAATCATTAAAGTTGACTATACCTAACCACTTTTCTCAAGCCCCCCACAGAACCTCTCATCTTAACTGGAAAAACAAAATTGAAAGCATTCACTGGCAGCTTCCTCTTCTTCCCTTCTCATATCACATCTTTCTGAAGTCATTATAACCCTCACTCATACTCCTGTTTGGCATTTTAAAATTGTCACTACCAACCCCTCCTATCTTTCCAGTCTTTCTCCTTCTAGGTTTTTGCAACATTATTCTTTTCCAGGTTCTACTCTAACCTATCCAACTTCAGTCTCCTTTGCTTGATCTTCATCCACGCCTGCTAATAATGTGTGTCCTTCAAGGCCCTCTTCTTTTTTCCCTTTATGTTATTTTACTTGGTGATCTCATTAACTTCCAAGGATTTAAATATCTCCAGTCTCATATTTCCAACTGCCTTTGGACACCTCAATCTGGATGTCCCATAGACATCTTAAATTCAACATATCCAAAAATTATTTTCCCTCAGTCCTCCCCTCTTCCTAACTTGTCTATTACTGTGGAAGGTACGATCTCCCAGTCACCCAGGTTCACAAAATAGGTGTCAGTCTCAACTCTTCATTCTCTCTCACTACCCACATCCAATATATTGCCAAGGCTTGTTGATTTCACCTTTGCAACATTTCTCACATAGTCTCCCTTCTCTCCTCTGACACTGCTCCCACCCTGGTATACCTCATTCTCGGACTACTCCAACAGATTGTTGGTTGGTTTCTTAGCTACAAGTTTCTCTCCATTTCAGTTCATCCTACACTTAGCTGCCAAAGCACAGGTCTGATCATGTCAATCCCCTACTCATTAAATTCTAGTGGTTCCCTATTACATCCAGAATCAAATACAAAATCCTCTGATTGTATTCTAAGCCTTGCATAACCTGGCCCCTTTCTACTTTTGCTGTCTTACTTACCTTAACCCAGTCATGTACTCTGCAATCCAGTGCCTCTGGCCTACTAGCTATTCATCAAATAAGGCATTCCATCTCCTGACTCTGGGAATTTTCTGTGGCTCCCACAAAAGCCTGGAATTCTCTTCCCCTTATCATTGCCTCCAGCCTTCTCAGGCTTCTCCCTTTCAAGTCCTAGCTAAGATCCTACTTTCTAGATCCCTCTTATTTATAGTGCCTTCCCTCCGTTCAGTTTTAAATCTTCAGTTTAGCTTGTTTGTAAACAATTGTTTACACATTGTTTCCCCAAGTAGACTGAGCTCCTGGAAAACAGCAATTGTCTTTCACCCTTGTTTGTATCCCCAATGCTTCCTTAGAACACAAGGCACACAAGGTACCCAATGACAGTCTTCTTACACATCAGTCCTCTCCATGATTATTGAAGTGACTTATCTAAGGTTACTCACCTAAATATGAACAGAACTGGGTATCCAGATTTCCATGCTACCTCTCAGCTTTGGAAACGAGTTTCAGATGCAGGTGGGAGATCCAAGTAAAGATACTGTGTGAGCAGTTCAGGAATGATGTTTTATGGAGTCAAATATTATACAAAGTGGTCAAAATCATGGAGGATGAGAACTAATACAAGAAAAAGTCAATGGATTTAGTAAACAAAAGTTTCTTGGGTCACCTCCAAACAGAAGCCAGAGTGCAAGAGGCTGAAGAGGGCGTACAGACAACATTCAAATAACAATACAGAGTCAAAGATACATATACAGAGTAGATGGAAGGTAATTTCTGATGGTAGAGGGGATTTGATTTGGGTCTTGAAGGAAGCTAGGGAAGCCCAGTAGGTGGAAGGGAGAAAGGAGAGCATTAAAGGCAGAGAGGTCTATCACTGTAAAGGCACTGTCGGCAGATGGAATGGCACATGCAAGGGGCATAAAGTAAAATTCTGTTTGGTTATAACATACATGAAGAGAAATAAAGTTTTTTTTCTTTTTTTAAAATTTAATTTAATTAACTTTAATTTAAATTAATTAAATTTAATCATTCTTTTTTCTTTTTTTTTCAGTTTAAGAACTTAGACTAAAAACACAGGAAGGGACAAGGCTGTGAAGAACTTTAAAAGTCAAGCAGAGAATCTTGGATTTGATTCTAGGGACAACAAGCAGCTATTGGAATTTATTAAGGTCAGACCTTGCTCTAACACAGTCTTATATATGCTTTGAGAAGAACTCTTCGGCAGCTAAGTGGAGTGACTCTATCTAGCCCTATCTCTCTTGACCTCTAGTCTCAAATCATCAATTGTCATTTGGACATCTCAAAATGAATACTGGACTGAGTAGGTAAATACTTGAGAATGGGAGACCATCCAGAAGGCCACTGCAATAATCCAGGAATGAGGTGATAAAAGAACACACCAAGGATTGGCAGCTTGTGTGAGTGGAAGGGAAGGGATATATATGAGAGATATTGTGAAGGTAGGAATGACAAGACTTGTCAACACTTTAGGTATGGGGAGTAAGTTGAGGCTGACATCAAAGCTTTGTGACTGAAAACATGGTGGTGCCTTTGATAATAGTTACATGGAAGTTCAGAAGAGCGAAGGACCTGGAAGGTGAGAGGTAGGGTTTATTCCTCTCCAGGCTATACTCTGAACTTTGTTTTTCACACCCCAGAAACCTTTACATCTTGGAAGCTCACTCCAACCCTGGAACTCATATACTGGAAATACCCGCTATCCTTATGCCTTTCCCTTTGATTGGATGGCTCCTCCTAGAACCTCAATTTAAAGAGGCTGCCCAGGTCATTCCTCTTCAGGCTGCATTCTAGACTTTCTCTATTGTGCCCTCCACTGGGTACCTTCATCTCCTCTCTTCCCCTACTCTTTCAGCTTCCTTTTATGTATTGTCTTTCTGTCTTTCCCAGTAGACTATAAGTTCTATAAGGGCAAGGATGTTCTTTCTGCTTTTATTTGTATTCACAGCAGTTAGCATGGTACCTAGAACATAGCAAGCACTTAATAAATGCTTGCTGACTGACTGACTGGGTGTGGGGTGGAGAGTTGGGAGGGAGGGTGGAGCAGAGGGAGGGAGGAGAAGATAAGTTTTGTTTTTGATAAATCTGAGTTTGAAACTCCAAGGAGATATTCAGTTAGAGATGTCCAAATAACAAATGATGATTTGAGACTAAAGCACAGGAAAGATAGGACTAGATAAAAGTCAATTCTTCTATAATTTGACATAAGCATCCCTCCAAAACAGCATGCTATACAAAATTGTGCAAGAAAAAAACACAAGGCTTACAAGGGAAAACAAGATTGGGGCACAATGCTCAAAAACTTCACTAGTAACACATCAAAAAAAAAAAATAGAAACCTAATAAAAACAGTAGCAGTTTTATAACATGTTAAATGGTTAAGAAATATAGAAATACTACAATAAATGGTGCCTGGATAAGCAAGATGGGCAGGGCATGACTGGGCCTCAAGACTGAAGACTACGCCTGAAGGGAGTGGGAGCAATGCAGAACAGCTCTTCTCTGTTCATAGCTCCTACTAGAACAAACATACATAGCAAGTGTGGCACTTTACTTTGAAAATGACCTGAAGTTTGCTTATAGAAATGGGCATCAGAAAGGCTCTAGCTTGTGGGTTATTGCAAAGTAGTGCAGTTTTCTGCATTCTTGCTGTTTCTCTTGGAAGAAATTGTGCAGAAGCAAACTTGGAAGTAGAAATTCAAGTTATGCTCAAAATGTTCCCTAATACAGCAATCTCAAGAAATCTGCATTTTCAAAATGCATATTAGAGCAAAAATGACTGTATATATCGACTGAGGAATCATCTTCACAGAAGTGAAAATTTAACCCATAGAGTAAATGTAATAATAGAAGACAGTACAGAGAAAGCCCAAGTCAGAGTCTGGGAGGACTTAAAGGAATTGGTCAGACAGGCAGGAGAACCAGAAGAAAGTGGTGTCATGAAAATCTAGAGAAAAGAGAACATCCAGAAGAAAATAATCAGTAGTGTCAAAGCCTTTAGAGTGGACAAGAAGAATTATACTGGGGAAAAAGCGATTAGATTTGGCAATTAAAAGATCACTGATGATTTTGAAGAGCAGTTTCCATTGAATGATGAGATTCCAAGTCAGAAGCAGGTAAAGGAAAGGGAATTAACATTTATATAGCACATACTATAGGCTAGGCACTGTGCTAAGCACTTTACAAATATCATCTCATTTGATCCTCACAACAATCTTACAAGATAGGTGCTCTTATTATCCTCATTTTGCACTTGAGGAAACTGAGGCAATCAGAGGTTAAGTGACTTGCTCAGCGTCACACAGCTAAAAAGTAACTGAGGCTAGATTTGAACCCTGGGATTCCTAACTCCAGGTCCAACACTCTATCCACTACATTATCTTGCTGCCTTAAAAAACCACAGGGTTTAGAATCAAGGAAGTGGAGGCACCAATTATAGATGGCTTTCTCAAGAAGTTTAGCTAAAAAGAGGAAAAGAGATATAGAATGTTAGCTTGCAGGAATGGCATATTTAAAGTGAGGTTTTTTTTTTAAGGATGAATAGACAGCAATGTATATGCATCAAGAAAGAAAACTATAGGTAGGGAGAGATTAAAGATTTGTGGAAAAGTGGGATAACTGAAGAAGCAATCTGTTGGAGAAGACAGGATTAGATAGGATCAAGGATACATAAAGAGGGGTTTGCCTCAGTCAGGAAAAGGGCTACAGGAATAAAGTAGGACATGATGGGCAAAGATATCTGAGTGGTGGGAGATGAGAAGGGAAGCAAAAGCTTTTCTTTAAGAGGCCTAAATCTTTTCAGTGAAGCATGAGGTGAGGTCCTTAGCAGAAAAGATATAGGGAGGTGGTATCATGGGAGACTTGGGGAAGGATTTGAGGAAAAGATTTGGAATTGCTCCAGTGGTTAATAAGAGGTAGAATTGATTTAGGGAGGAATGAAAAGATGGCTCTACTACAGTGAGGACCCAGTTGAGTTTATCTAACATAAATGTGTAGCTGATTGAATCAACACAGTTTCATGACTTTCTCTTGCTCTCTTCAGCAGCACAGGAATAGGAAAGAAGGTAGGTAATGGCAGGAATAATCCGAGGCTGGGTTTGGCATGCTATGATAAACAACTGTAGTGCCATCCCATTCCCATCCCAACAACAGAAAAAGAAAGGCAAGATATTTGAGCATAAAGCTGAATTGGTAAGACAAGACGTTGAGACAGAGGAGGAAAGTGCTGCTTGTACTTGGGAAATAAGTAGGAAATAACTAAGGGACAGAAGGTGAGGACAAAGAATAGGATTAGGGTTCTTAAGGCAGAGGGAAACATGGAATGACATGATTATCACTGTTGTCATAAGAAAACAGCACGGTAAATCCTGAGATATAATCTATAAAGTGAATGATTATCATCAGACTTTTCTTTCTAGAAATTTGGCTGTGAAAGGGAAGAGAGAAATGTGGAGACAGCTGGGTCAGGAAAAGGCTTTTTTAAGATGAGGGAATCATAGAGGAATAACAGCTTTTATAACTGGAAAGAGAAACCCAGGAAGTCATTTAATCCATCTCCCTCATTTTACATATGAAGAAACTTATGCTTAGAGAGGCAAAATGATATGCCGGAATTCAATTTATATCCACTAGGAAAGAAAAAAATAGCAAAAAAAATTGGACGTTAGCATTGGTGAGGCTTCAGAAAATAGGAGCTCTACTATATTGTGAATGAATAAGACTATCATAGGCATTTTGCAAAGTATTATGATTATATATTAAAAGTCACAAAAATGATTATCTGGAACTCTGTCCCTAAAATATCCTAAAACTAGGAAAAAGAGCTTCTGTACAAAAATATTCATAGCTGCTCTTGTTAAAATAGCAAAAAAAAAAATCACAAACAACTTGAATGTCTAATAATTTGATAATGGCCAAGTATATCATGGTATTTTAGTAAAATGGAATATTACTGTGCCATAAGATTATAAATATGGAACATACATTAAACTATGGAAAGACCTATATGAAAGGGTTCAAAAACTGGATGAACATAACTAACACTATATACATACAGATTACAACTATTTTAAAAAAGAAAAATCCAGAGGCAATGGGAAGTTCACACAAACCTAGAAGAAAGGAAATTTTTGACAATTACGGTATGCTTTTAAAGCTTTGCAAAGTACTTTATATGTTACATTTGAGTCTTAGAACTACACTATCAGGTAGGTACTACAGAATATTTTTATCCCCATTTAACAGATGAAGAAACAGATCAAGCAGTTTGCCAAGGGTAACACAGAAAGTAGTCATTGTCAGAGGCAGGATTTAAACCCATCAATCACTCATCTTACACTAAGACTAGCATTCTTTCTATAACATCATGCTGCTTCCTATACTAAACTCTTCTACCTAATTAAAGCTAAGAGTTTTTATTTAAGATTTTATTTATTTATTTTCAAAAGCATATCAAAATTTCAACTGGCTTCTCCTTACTACTCAAAAACCCTTCTATACTAATAATTTCCTATTACACTCCCCCCACAGTGATTTATCTACATTAGGGGGTGGTAAACCTTGTGGCCTTGAGGCCACATGTGGCTCTCTAGGTCCTTGGGTTTAGTATTTTGACTGAATCCAACTTTTACAGAACAAATCCCTTCATTACAGGGATTTGTTCTGTGAAGTATGACTTCAGTTCAAGAGTCTCACTTGAGGACCTAGAGGCTGAAGATTCCCCACTCCAATTCTACAATCTTTTCCTCCCTTCAAACCCTCAATTTCACTTCTCAGCTGTTTTCCCATCTACACTGATGGTACATCTGTCCACACAAATTTTTATAGTACTAAACTGCAATTTTTTTTGTCTCAAAGACAGATCTTTTTAAGTGCAGAAATTGTTTTTATCCACATTATTAGGTGATGTAAACTTATGATAATTATTAATTTTTTAAATATATGATCATATTGGCTAATTAGTTCATATCAGCATGAAGTGTGTCTATCACAATTATCAACACAAGGTAATATTACTATATTAGCACATTACTATATACTATCTGAATAGAAAGCTGCCCTCAAAATCTGAAAGATCTAATCTCCAATCCATCTTCTGATACATATGTGACCTTGGAAATGTCAAGTTAACCTCTCAACGCCTTCAGGCAACTTGATTCACTAGGTAAGGAGAACTTCCTTAATGGTAGTTCACTATATCAATGAAATCAAAGATACAGACCAAAATAAAAACAAACCCCAAACCACAGCAAACAAAAACCTAACATCACTATCATCCAAATCTACTACTAACTAGTAAGGCAAAATACAAAACATTAACTATATTCAACAATGAACAAAATCCTTCTTGCAAAACCAAAGGGAAGCTCACTAACTATATTAGTAAGCTGGAATGAAGTTAATACTGAATATTAAGTTGTAACAAGTGAAATGTGGAAACTGAAGGAATATTATAAAAGAAGATTCAAATGAGGGGCGGCTAGGTGGCACAGTGAATAGAGCACTGGCCCTGGAGTTAGGAGGACCTGAGTTCAAATCCGGCCTCAGACATAAAAACTGGCCGTGTAACCTTGGGCAAGTCACAAACCCAAAATTGCCCTCCAAAAAAAAAAAAAAGAAAAAAGAAAATTCAAATGAGAAAAGCATGATGATCATTTTTATATATAAAATAGTAAAAGTTTTATAACTATTATATTTAACTTTACATGAGACACAAAGTTTTACCCCCTCCAATTTTTTAATGCTTTTCCTGCAAAAATGCCCCAAACTGTAGGTTATTGGCTAATTTAAAATTACCAATCTAGACTTTTACAAAGGAATAGGCAAGAAAAATAGAAACAATGAACAAAATTTCATGTTAATTTTGTGATTTTTAAAAATGAAGCTAATATTTTATTTTAGTCTGTACTCTGGAAAGTTATAGGTAAATCAAACAGTGACACACATACAAGTTATTTTCTATTAATTCTGTTGTTTTCACCAAAACAAATCAAATAGGGAGTCAGACAAGATCAAATGAGATAATTTTTGTAAAGCCCTCAGCACAGTGCCTGATGTATAGGAGGCACTTAATACTTATTCCCCTCTTGGAAAAGATCCCTAATTTGGAAGTAAAATTCCAACTATTAGTTCAATTCCTCCTTTACTGTATCCAAACATATGTATAAAATACTTGTGAAAAGATTTAGTATCACATATCAGAGGCTGGAAAGAATCTTAGATATCATATAGTCCAGTGCTGAGGAAATCAGGCTCAAATATAATTGAGAAATGTTTAACAAAATAAATTAAAAAAAAAAAAGATGATGTTGATTTGTGGTTTTCTAAGTCAGTATGTGTCCAATAGTGATCCATTTCTATTTAAGTTTGATGCTACTCATGTAATCCAACCTCTCTCCTCACTTTCCTTTTTCTTTTTACAAATGAGGTAATTAGAGCCTAAGAAGGTTAAATGATTTGTCACACAAATTGTAGAGTCAGAGGACTTGGGGTTCAAATTCCATGCTCCAATGCTTTATACAGAGATATTCACTAGAAATGGGTTAAAAAGAAATTAATATGCAGAAACTATAACTAACATTTCTTTTAAAAAGGCATGACATAAAGATATGAGGGAGTAAAGATTTCCATTCCATTGGTCACCTAAAGGCCCCTGGATCTCTTTGTCCAACCCTGCTTTCCAGTGCCTGACCTCATAGGCCATTCTTGATGCTCTGAGTTTGCTACTTTTGGGTGGTTCCTGCCAGGCAGTTCTTCTTGGAGGAAAAGAGTACATGCAGCTCCCTGGGAAGTTAGCAAGTACAACTACCTGGCACGTTGCTAGAATCCTAAACTACTTAGAATGAACCTTCAACATGCCCATTCCACTTTTAGACACCTATGATTATTGCAGTTTTTTCTTCTGCTGAGGGCATGCAACTTCCATTCCTCATTATCACCTTGTGTGCATAACAGAACTATTCTAATCTTCCATACCACCTTTCTGATACTGACCTAGTCTCCTAATGAGACAGAGATCAAAAGATGCGATATGTTCAAGGTAAGAGAGATCTTTTCAATCTGACTGCTAGGGCAGAAGAAGTCAGCGAAGAGATAGGCAACTCCATCTAAGTATTTCTCTGGAAAGCACTACTATCTTTCTGGTCACCCAGGTTTCCAACCTTGGAGTTATGCTTAACTCCTCTTTGTTCCTCATCCTTATATCCAGCTGCCAAACCCATCTATGTTATTTTCACAACCTCTCTCCCATTTTCTCCCTTCTCTCCACTAACACAAGCATTACCTTATTTAAGGCCCTCGTTACTTCTTGCTTGGATTACAACAGGAGACTAACTGGTCTCCCTTTTGTCTAGACTCTCCCTTGTCTAATCCAACTTTACCCAGCTGCCAAAACCATCTTCCTAAGGGACAGACTTAGCTATGCCATTCCTCTACTCAAAAATATTCAGCTCTCTTACTTCTAGGGAAAAATGTAAAAATCTTCACCCTAGAATTTAAAGCCCTCCACAATCTAGCTTCAACTGTCCTAACCTTATATGTATTATCCTCAACACATTCTTTAGTCAAATGGATCTACTGACCTTATTTCCCTTCCTTCACCCAAGCTGTAACCCATGGCTGATATGTACTCCTCCTCCACAAAGACTTTCTTAACGAATACTTTATCCTTCCCCAAATTACCTGGTTTTTACATATCAATCTATGCATCCCCCACTTGAATGTAAAAATTCTTTGAGGGTAGGACCTATTTCCATTTGGTCTTTATATTCCCAGTACCTAAGTGGTTAGCATAAAGTACGTGCCTAATAAATGCTTGCTGAATGTGACAGAACAATTTTATACTATGAACATGTGTGACAGGGCCAGCATTTTCTTGACTCAGTGTCCCCGAGTTCCCTGACTTCCTCCTCCCAGGCAACCTAACTGGCTGAAGCTTTCAGGCCCCAGAGAATAAAAGGTCCCAGATCCTAGCCATATGTGGTCAGTGCTTCTCAGACTTGGTGGTTGCCTAAAACCATGTGAGTCACCATACCCTGATAACATACTGACCAGACAAGTTTCCAGATCCAGATGGAAATGGAGGTAAGATCTAAGGCCTTCCCCCACTATTGAAAGAAACTAAATGCCACAGTATCCCTGCCATGTGTTGAATAAAGTAAACCTCCTGCCTCAGAAACTTACATAACTGTGTGACACTGGACAAATCACTTAACTTCTGCTTGCCTCAGTTTCCTCAACCGTAAAATGAGTATAATAATAAATAATAGCACCTACTTTGCAAGGTTGTTGTGAAGACCAAATGCAATATTTGTAAAGCACTCAGCACAGTGCCTGGCAAGAGCCCTATATAAATGCTTATTCCCTTCCATTCCCCCTCCTTTGTTTAATGACTCACAAGTGCTTCATTTCATCCCAAAACCAAACCTGAACTAACAGGGCACAGGGGCTAGAGCACCTAAAACAACATACAACTAGTCATTTAAAGTGATTCTTTGCTAAATGAAAAAGGCACAGTAAAGAACAATGGTAAATTAACGTCTTGTCCAGCCAAAGAGAATAATTGGTAATAAACATTTCAATATATTTTTCTCTAAAAAAAAAAAAACTCCACACCAGCATTACTGCTTTCGACAACTTTTCTGACTAAACAAAACCTTTTTTTTTTTTTAAGTTTGAGTACTATATTCTACAAAATTGAGTTGCTGATTTCAAGATCCCATTTACATTGGCAAGCATTTCTCTACTCATTGATGGGGAGTGGAAAAACATTCCACTTTTTTTTTGCCACTGGCCCTGTATTGCTGAAGCACAAACTATACAGTTTGGACAACTTCACTGCTCAGTTTCAGCGACTAGCACAGTGCCTGGCACATGGTAGGCACTTAATAAATGTTTGATAATTATTGCTCCATCAATTCTGCTAACACCATTTGAGTGAGGTTACTTTGACATCAAAATTCTGTGGGTCAGAGGAATTAACCCGAAACCAAATGTCAAAATAAAAATAAAAGTTTACATCTACTGGGGTAATATAGCCAACTTCTTAACAGGAAACAACTGAAGTTTAAACTATTAGGAAGAACAATTAAATTCTATGTTAGGAACAACTACACATGCAAATGTGACCCTAAACTTAGGCACAATCTTGAAAAATAAAATATACATTAAACTTAGAAGGTACATTTAACAGACATGTATTATTAGACCATAACTAGATATCTATAATTACAAGTAACAGTCTAAATAGTCAACACATGCCCTGATTTTTTTTTTAAATCACACAATGCTCAGCAAAAAGTAGACAATTAATACATACTAGCTGCCTGTTTCAGTTGCAACTATATAACCCAAAGGGTACTGCAGCTTACCTCAACAGAAAACAAAACATAGCTTTCTAATTGTACTTCAATTTCATTGCCATGGCTACTCCTTCCAAGTTGATGGCAATTCATTCTTGAATGCCCAACCATCTTGACTGTTGTTTACCCGTGGAGCAGAGTCCACCCATAATATATCCCTTTTTCTAGATCTCTTGATATAGCATGGATACCAACAAAGCACATGAGTTTTCCATGTTATCTATGACTTAACTAGGCCATCTTTTTTACCCAAATATACATTTCCCTGATGATGGCCTTACAGCCATTGCTCCTAAATGTAAATTTTTATTAAGTCACCGAGCATTTATTAAGTGCCTATTATTCTCAAATATATCTAAGACAATGATTTCATTAATGCCACCCATGTAGCATAAACAGGATTCTCTATTAAGAAATTATTCCTTTATTATTACCCATTTCATTTAAGTACAACTGACAAATTCTATTATAACCATAAAAATGTAAGCATTTCCCCCCCATCAAGAATCACTCCTCTGTACTATGTCCTGTACTTCCATTAACTATTTCCCAAAGATACTGTGGAATCCTCCCAAATACTGCTTTAGTATTTGGCTTCTATAACACTATTCTGGAGTGCTGCCTTAAAGGTCTGTTTTGTTTTTCCTTCTTTAATTGAAAACAAGAATGCTAGCTTCTTTAACAAGGCAATTAAAATACTACAAATTCTTAAGACTCCCTTTTACCCTTCTTGTACCTGTCTGTAGCTAAATCAGACTTCCTGAGTTCACTCAAGTAAGCACATTTCATAATATACTAAGGGGTTTAAGTCCTCAAAACAAAAATACTAAAAATTTTAATAGTTTTTATTTACAAACTATGTTTAAAAATTATCACATGACATGAAAATCATGGTACTCAAAGTACAGAAATTTCTCACTGGGAAACTTAACAAAACATCAATGAATGTTGAAAAGTATATTCTGAGTAAATAGCTAAGGCCCAACAGAAGCCTAATAGTCTTCAAGAAGACTTTATTCTTTATTCATTACAAAGAAAGTCATCAAAGAATAAGAAAAAGCTGAGTTTTACTAAGCTATAAACATTTTGAAAAAGTTGGTTGTTTTTTTAAGGATGAAGGAGAATTCTTTTTCCTTTAAAATTTTTTTTCTTTTCCCAAAATATACCAATGTTCCTTAGAAATCAAAGCAATATAAATATGTGCTACAATATTGACACAGATGGAGCACTAATTATAAGTCTACTTATTCAATAATGCCAATACAAACCTCTAGCTCAAATGAAATTCCTAACAGAGATAGAAATGTATCGCAAAATATATAGTGCATGTTTGAGAATTATGCCCCATAATCATGCACTATTGTTTTATTTTGGGCTATTTTTGCTGCTAAAAGCTCTACTTGTTAATCACTACCTCAGAATGGTTTACTGCACAGTAATTCAGGTGCAAGGGATTGACCTCCCCATCTTCACCTAGGATATTTTTCAAAGCAAAAATACTTTTGGGGGAAAATGCACTAATAAAGCTTCCCATGACTTCATGAATATGTATTCATCATAGCAGTGTAAAACACAGACATAAATAAGTCTAAATAGAGAAAAATAGATTTCAAAGTGATAACACACTGCATGACATCTTAACCTAGCTTTAAAATGCAAACAATTCTTGAGAGCTTAAAATCACAGAAGGGTTTTCTGCTCTTTTATAAATGCTCCTCTGAATCAAAAATCACTGAACTAGACTCATGAAAAAGTTAGTGCTTAACAAATATTTATCCACCAAGAGACCTAGGTTCACTATATTAAAGAGTTCATCCAAAACTTACTGTGTGAAAGACAGCCACTTAATTTTTACCCCACCCCCACTCTTATCATGAGAATATTACTTATTACTAAATAATCTAACAAAGAGACTGAGATAAAGTATATAATAGGGAGGAACTCCTCAGAATAACTACAGTGTTATAATTAGCATTATCCTAATTCACCCTTTTCCCTTAAATTATATGACCTGAAGATTACCCACTTTAATTGAAAATTAAATTTATTAATATTAGTCCTCCTATCATACTGGTTATAAGAACATCTCCAGAGAGGCCACTAAACTCCAAAAATTAAGTTATAATGAAAACTGCTTACTCCAATTTGTCAAATAGAAATTCCTACTAATTCACATTGGCGAGTTTTCATTGTAAGATAATTCACAATCACAATCATATAAATATTGTCAAGTGATTCTTACAACTAGGAAAAACTGGATTATGTAAAATAGTTTTAGTTCTTTGAATATTAGTAACCCATGTTCAGTATCTTTTTTGTAATTTTTTTGAAGACTATAATATTTGATTATATAATATTCACTGATGGTATTAGATATAGTCTGTCCCTGAACACTAATCCTAAAAATGTCATTTGTTAAAGTACTTAACTGTAATTTTCATATTAAAGTTTAAATTAAGTATGGCAAAGTTGCTTAAAATAAAGCAATACTTATGTAGCATCATCAGATGCTCAACATAAGTGAATTTTAAGAAAAATTTGAAATGCAAATAAAGTGTTAAAACTTTATTCTAGTCATTTTTTCATGAAAATGTTTCTAAAAGATATTACTTTGTTTCCTGTATTCTGAAACAGATCATATATTTTGTGGTTGACTCATGGTCACTAGTTGGAATATCCATTATTATGCTATAAGATAATACCATTCTGGGTTTGCTTTTTAGTTTTCTATTTCTTCCTTGGGTATCAGACTATCAGCTATCACTTCTGTCACTGTGCCTGATTCACAGGCCTTCTACCTCCTTTCTAGGTCACAGCTTCTAATCTGCTATTATCTGGCTAAGGAATTAGATAACCAAACTTGTTGAGAACTACTAAATAAAATCAATAAGACTTTTGAGTAGTAGAGGTCCAATGCAAATAACATGGACACTAGAGCAAGGGGTTTGTGACAGTACTTTCTTGCTGGAGGTTGAAATTAATTGGGAATATTACTGTACTTGTTATTTTAGAGGAAAGACCTTAAATTTTTTTAAAAATTGATTTCTAAATTCTTAGGGTTTGTTGTCCTAATAATCAATTATTTACTGAAGTAGAGGGAGACCCAAACGAAAAACTATCCTGTTGGTTAAAATCTCATCTTTGATGCTTATTAGTTATGTGACCCTGGCTAAGTCACTTAACTTAATGTGCCCTTTCCTCATCTGTAAAATGGAAGATTATAATAGCTGTGACACCAACCTCATAGGGTAATAGTGAAGATCAAATGAGATACTCAATCAAACAATACTGAATATAGCACTTAATGTCCTATATAAAGTGCCAGTTACCATTGTGCTCATCATCATCATAGTACGTAATGTAATCAAGACCAAAAAGATTCCAGAGTACTTACGTTTTTATTTTAATTACTTATTACTGAGTAAATATCCTTGGAGTAATATAACCATAAATGTAAAAATGAATGCAAAAATATTTTGCAAATATAACCCAAGTAGCAAGTAAATCAAAACAAAGATACTAGTATTGAATACACATATATTACACAACTCCAGCATTTTTCTGAATCCTTATCAATCAATGAATTGTTCTTTAAATAGAAGTTATGTACCACAGGGAAATTGAAAAAGTGCTTGAGAACCAGTTTCCTGTTTGTGTTCCTTTCAATATTATAAATCTTCGATGGTCCCTTTAACAAGCTATAATTACCCTTATCTTATAACCCATCTATTTTAGGGGGTCCAAAATCTTAGATGAATGACAATTCTGATGATAATCTGTTCATTTTAGAAAAGTGAAACAAAGTACTTTGTTCTGCCCTCCTCAGAAATCTGCCTTGAAGCCAAGGAAAAAGATAAAGAGAGTGGTTTAGGGAGTCATGGTAACCAGGGCCAGGTATCCACATACTGGAATGAAAAAGATCCAGAACACTGGTTGAATATGCCCAATTCACAAATATCAACTCTCTGGACAGTTTTTAAAACATATAATCATTGAAAATGTCCTTTAGACTTCTATAACAAAGCAAAAGTTCTATTCTAAATTACCAGGTTTTGTTTTTCCTAAGTTATGCTCCTGGACATCAAAGAAATCAAACTCTTTGGCAAACACCTTAATTCATAATCGAAAATGTTATACTTTCTCTTTATTTGTTCAAAGATTTCCTAGACACTTTTTTTTTTTCAAAAAAGGATACCACATCCTGCATAAACACTATTTTGCCAATAAGATGCCAAATATAATATAAATAGATGTCTTCCCACCCTAAACACTCCTGTTGGGAAAAAGGTAATTTTTCTTTTTCTCAACTATTCCTCAAGGCCAGAAGCATTTTTTATAGTTTATAAAGACTAATTATGCTAAGTAATTTATTCAAGTCTGACATGCCATTACTAAAGAATACCTCAAATCAACATAATTAGGTGAAATACTAGCAGACATCAGAGAACATCTATGTTTTGTTCTGGTAACTGAATTTGCCTACTCAGTTTTATGTATAGAATTTAAAATTTTGTTCATTTTAGCAGATATAATCACTGTAATAAAGTCCTGCAAAAACTCAAGATATGACTGACAGTAGTGTGGGCTAGTTTCCCCCAAGTGAGGATCAAACAGAAGTATCATTTCAATGGAATGCCAATAATTATAACTGATATTCAGTCTTTTGACAACCCAGTGTCAGACAAAAATTGGACCATTTGTCAAGTCAGCACAGAAACTACAACAAGCTGGTTCACAAGAGTTACAAAATACCATTTGTGGCTGCTCTGGTGGTTGTTCATCAAATTATCTTTTGGAATATGCTTTTTAACCTTAAATTATTCTAAACACTTGAGGGGGAAAAAGGAAATAAAGAAACACACAAAGACCATATTACTAATGTGATCAACATATTTAATTCTCATTTTGATCCATTAAATATTTTAAACTTAAGTGTAAGTAAATATACTGTAAAAACTGATTTAGATTAAAAGAAACGCCTCAATAGAGCTCTGGATCACTGGAATTTTTGCTCTATTTCCTGTTAATACACTGATAGCATCAACATTCAAGGCTCTGTCCATACAAGTTTAAAAAGAACTTTTCTATGATCCTGTAAGACTGAATCTACAGTTAATTCAGTCTGGAGTTCATCTACTTTATATTGCTCCCATTATGAAATGCTAAGCCCAAAGATTATAAAATGAAAAGAAAATTAGTTCAAAACTAAAAAGAATTTTATAAAAGCCTACATCTCAGGTGCTATTTAGAATTGAATTTTTAAAATGCAAGCATACAATTAAACTCTTACTTCACAAATATAAAATATTTTCTATCTATAGACAATTCTTTGACAATGAAAAACTCGTATTAAACAATGGCAATAACTGAGAATACAACAAAAGTCCTATTCCAGTCTGCTGCATGTCAAGATTGAAAATGCATAAGATTGGTCAATACTTTATTTTATATGAATGTGTTAAAATGAGTTTCCTTTATGAAAAAATGAATGAATCTGACCTTAATAGTATTTACTTAAAAAGAGACAAAATGGATGCAAAGTGAGGTTACTTATGTTATGTCGTGTTAAGGTCATTACCTGTTTGTGAGCAAATTCTTTTCGACGAATAAAAAGTACTGAAAATCTTCTAATTACAACCGGGGCCTCATGAATACCGGGTGGGGGGCCCTCGGGGAGGGGGAGCAGTAGGACCGAGGAAGCAGCAAATTCCCTCTACTAGCAACCTCTCTTATCAGAAACATTTGAAGAATTTCTACACAACAATTAAATTGACTTGAAGAATGGAAACCCTAACATCTCAAATACACTATATATGGAATCGAACAGACCAAACACATAAATACACAAACTCACACGGTCTGACACTGGGTATACAAATCGGTCAGATGAACCCCAGGGCATGGACAACACAACCAGGCACCTGTCACCTGTAAGAACATAACAAGCTACTCCCTTCTCTACCCCCCCCCCCAAAAAAAAACAAAAAACAAACACAGGTCCCATCCACCTTAGCCAGGATCGGTGGCTGACGGCACGGAGGCAGAGAAAGGCGAAAGATTTAAAAAAAAAAAAAAAACCAAAACCAGAAACCTAAACTCCTCCGGGAAGGCACAGAGACCCCTTTAAAATGGGCGTCATTAAAATGGATGGAGAGGAAGGAAGGACCGGTATCTCCCACTCCTCTCAAGCACTACACTCCCCTTCCCCCCGCCCAAAGTCTTCCTTCCCCAGGCCAGCGCCCCCAGGAAAGTTTTCGTTCCCCACCCCCATTTCAAACACTAGTTCACACAGACACTTTCACACACGGCTAAGGGGCGGATCGAGGGCAATGGGGCAGCAGCAACAGGAGCCCTCCCCCATCTCGGGGCTC
>NW_027187345.1:9480159-9511632 GCF_028583685.1 Petaurus breviceps papuanus
GGAAGATGCTGTTGTTGCGCCTTCTGGTGAACTCTACTTTTCTGTGCTCTGCCTGGGGCAGTGAGAAGAGGGGGAGGGGTATGTGGTGAGGGGAAAAGGGAGGAGGGAGCATAGTGGAAAGGAAGGAACAGGAGATGCTGAAGCTACTGCTGTTCCCTCGTTCCAACTTTGGTTTCGGTGTGGGACCAACCATGGAGGGGGATGGGAAATGATGCCTTGCGGTTGTTTGAGATGCAAGACATCCCCGATTACTTGGTAAGACAGAGGACTCACCCCTCTCAGATCAGCAAGGGGGAGATGAAGCTCTACGGGTTGTGAAAGAACAAGGCAGAACAGGGGCATGTCACAGCAAATGAGTATTTATTTTTTGGTAGTCTAGGAAATTATAAGTGAGAGGACCTAGTTTACTGACCTTGGATCTACCCCAAAGTAACAGCTTTTAAGAATTTCAAAAAGAGTTGGATACTTAGAGTTTTCAAGCCTTTAAAAAATTAATCTTAATGTTGTTTATGTTGTTGGTTTAAAAAAAATTTAATTGTCCATTCCTAGAAGTCCTAGGAGTAGAGCCAGAAACATTTGAATGTTGTGAGGTGGGAGTGGGGCATAATTCAAGTCTTTCCTATTTCCCCCAAAAGGGGAACATCTGTTTAATTTCCTTCAATAAATGGACTATCACTCAAAAATTTCTTACAATTTGGGGTATTTATTTGAAATTGTAGGGGGCTGACAAAATTCCAAAACAGTACTGTAGCACTATACCCCTATCAAAAATGTCCAGGTCCACAACAGGTTCTTCCTTCAAAAACTTCTTAATATTTACCCCTCTGAGAGTTTGGAAAGACAAAATTATTTTCTTCCTTGTAATTACAGTCTAATTAATCTAGATCCAGTGAGAATTTTAATATTTGATGCTGTCTTTAAAGTTGTGAGGTTTTCTCTTCCCTATTCTTCTTTAAAAGGTACTAAAAAAAAAAAGTCAATAAATCAAATCAACAAACATTTATTAAGTGCCTGCTATTTGCCAGGCACTGTGCTAAGCACTGCTCTGAAATCCTATGTAATGTCACCCAATTCAGGTCCTGAACATACTTTAAAGATCATTTATGATTTAAAATTTTTTTTTCAGAATCTTTCTTCTTTCAGAGTTGAAATTTTGATACCTATTCCCACTATGAGAGTCTGCATGTGGTAGTAGACAGAGACCAAAGAGTCAGGTAGGCTCAGCGGGAGTCCTGACCCTGACATGTCTTTATGACCCTAGGCAAGTCATATCTCAGTGTCCCTGAGAGCTCTAAGTGTAAGTCTGCATTGGTATAGAATGTGTTTCCTCATTAGGAGTTTCCTATACCAATGAAATCACAGATCCAGTACAAATTCTCACTCTATTGGTGATCTTAAAAATAAAGAAAAATTGGGATTTTATTAAAAATAAAGATTTTATATTTTGTTTCATTCACTGGTAAATGGAAAACTGATGAAAATGTAAACTCAGTTGATCTCTGAACAAACTATTATGATTAATTTGAAGGGAATTGCTTGATTAAATAAATTTTAAATGATAATTAAATTGTTAGACCACATTTGAGAACTCTGCAAGGCTCTCTTCCTGTAGAAGGTGAAATATATTTATATGATAATGATTCTCTACAAAAATTAATGAGGAAGATTACTAAGTAACAATATGGTATAGGGTCAAATGCACTGAACTTGGAAAGGACTTGGGTTTGAATATAGATCTATGACCTTGGGAAAGTACTTCCCTTCTCAAGGCCTGGATTTCCTCATTCATAAAATGAGGAAGTTGGACTAAGTGACTACTAAAGACCATTGTAACTCTAAGGCAATCCTATGATACCCTTGTGATGATAGAGTCCTGGTGACTCCACTTTCATGGCCTCAGTGGCATTTCTTCTTTTCCATTCTCATTGCCATCATGGCCTCAGAATATGATATTAACACATTCAGTTATCCTACTCATAATTGGATAGATCACCAATCATTAATGATTCCCTCCTCAAATTATCTATAGCGTTTTTATTTGGGCCTTTCTTTTGCATTTATCACATTCTACCTTCAACTTAGTTGTATATTATCTTGTCTTTTCTGCTGGACTATAAGCTTATTGAGAGTAGGAATTATGTTAAGATGAGCTTGAGAAGCGGAAGGCTCTTGGCAGTCCTTTTTACTTTTTTTTTTTTTGTTATCCCTGGTATCTGGCACAGTGCTTGCTAAGTTTGTTGTTGAATTGAATTTTTAAAATTCAATTCAGTATTTTAATGCATCTAAGCATTTTAATGCACGAGGCGCTTCAGAGTATACTGGTAGGAATACACTCCTGTATCCAAATTGGAGGGATTTATATTTCAGAAAGTTCCTCCACCCTCCAAATGGAAACATATTAGGACAAATGTTTATTTGTCCACTACTGCAGGGTTCAACCACAGACTTGAGATTCAATAAGGGAAGTTATAGAATAGTTTTAGGACGTCAGGGCTTCCTTCCTTTGCCACAGATTTCTAGGTGACCTTAGCAAGTAACTTTATTTAAACTCAAATCTTTTGATTTCTCCATTTGCAATTTAATTCAATTCAATTAAACTAACTTTAAAAAAAATAAACATTTTCTAAGTTGGCACTGTACTAAGCACTGTTTAAAGAAAAAAAGTAGTCTTTGATTTCACAGATTTTAAATTCTAATGAGGGAAATAGCATACAGATATTTAAGTACATACAAGATATAGAGAGAGTATATGAAGGTAATCTGAAAGGGGAAGACATTAACTGCTGAGGAGACCAGGAAAGTAATAGTGTCAACATGCAAGCAACTATGAACATACAAGATACATACAGAATATATCATAGCAGTAATTATAAAGGGGAAGGGGGTTGGGAAGAGACAAAAACACTAGGAAAGGCTTCCCAGAAGGTGGGATTTGATCTGACTTTTAAAAGAAACCAGGGAAACCAAAAGGCAGCAGTGAGAAAGCAGAGTATTAAAGGCTTTGGTACAGCCAATACAAAGACACGAGAGTGGTAGATAAAGTATAGCATCTGATGAATTAGTCCATCAGTAGTACTAGATGAACTAGTAGACCAGTACATCTGGATTATAGAGTGTGAAAGAGACATTAGTGAAATGAAGGAAGCCTGGAGGTGGATTGCAGTGGGGAGAGATTTGAGACATTTAAAAGGCCCTTGCAGTAGCCCAGGTGAGAAGTAATGAGAGCTTGAATTAGAATTGTGGAGAAAAGGTAACATATTCAAGAGATGTTATGAAAGTGGAAGCAACATTGTTATAGTGTACAGTTAGGGCACTTTGCTCAAATACTTAGTAAATATTTCTTCCTACTGAGCTGAAAAAACAAACACCATGCAATTGTCTATACTACTTTTATTTGTCTCTGGAATAGAGAAAATGCTTCATGTGATATAGTCATAGTCAATAAACATTTATTAAGTACCTATTATAAGCCAGACACTGTGCTAAGCACTAAAAATCCCTGCCCTCAAGGACCTTAAAATCTAATGGGGAAGATAATACTCAAATGGAAGCAGAAAAGTTGGAGGCACCAGAGGATATGTTTGTGAAATCAAAACTAAGCAAAGTATCTGATGGAAAATGAAAAGTTTAGTTGGAAAATTCTGAGCCTTCTATAAAAGAAGACTTTGGGAAGAGTTTGCTTCACTCTCAAGCCCTCCAGTAGTGTATGCTGAGAAGGTGTTCAGTATTAAAACTGGATTAGTCTCCAAGATGATGAAATTTTCAGGTGATTCTGGGGAGGCATGATATTAGTGGAGTCAAAAACAAGCATGGCAGCTGATGGAAGATGAAATATGAAGTCTTATGCACTCCTTCTCATCTGTCCATCTGTTTCCACCTTATCCATCCATTAAAATCCAACTTAAACACCACCTATTCCATGGGACCTTTTTTTGATCCTCCTGTTCATAATAATGCTCTTCCTACTACTACCTTGTACCTCATATAACACTTCACTCAGACCTTTCTGAGGTGTTGCCATTTATTAGTTTTTATTGTAATAATTCATGTATCTCATTCCCCCTACTAGACTGTAAAACTGGAATTCGCTCCCTTCTCATTTCTACCTCCTAGATTCCCTGGCTTCCTTCAAGTCCTAGTTAAAATTTCATTTTTTAAGGAAGCTTTTCCTTGACCCTTTTCAATTCTGGTACCTTTCCTTTGTTGATTGTCACCAATTTATCCTTCATATAACTTGTTTGTGCATGGTTATTTACATGTTGTCTCTCCCATTAGATTCAGAGCGGGAGCCATCCCTTGCCTTTTTCTTTCTTTGTATCCCTAGCACTTAGTACAGTGTCTTGTCCACAGGAGGTGTTTAATAAATGTCAACTGACTTACTGACAAACTCCATGAAAGGCAGAAACTGTATCTTATCTAAATTTTGTCTCTCCCCAAAGCCTAGTTCAGTTCAGTTGCAAACACTTTTCTGCACACAATACTTAATAAATGTCGAATTGAATTGAATTATATGTGTTAGGCTGGGAAGTGGGATAGTTATCCAGGTCTAACTGAACAGTTTTCTTTCGGGAAAGTTATAGTTACAATGTAATGGATAGGGATCCATGTATAACATCTATCTATCCTTTAATTCTCTTTAAGTGGGAAAAAGGGAAATGAATGGCTAGCCTTCCCAAACCTTGCCCACAGCTTCCTCTTTCACTCACATTATCCCATCCCAGATATACCACCACCTTCAGCAAAGTGGGACTTTGAGTTTCTAAGAAGAGAAGAGAAATGAAGATTTAGAGATTTATGAAGACCTTTTAGTTGGTTTCCTTAGTACATGTCTATTTCCACTACCCACTCCAAACTATTTATCTTTCAAGAATCTAGGTCTTCATGATTTAGAAATGTGTCGATCTCTAGTTCAGGGGTGGGGTTTGATAACATCTGCAGGTTCTGTACTATCCTTGGAGTTATTACTGAGATGAACAAAGTGTTCTTTGTTCTTCAGAGTTCTTCAGAGAAGCTGCTCAGCGTTTAAGATTTCCACTGAGGCGGGCAGCTAGGTGGCGCAGTGAGTAAAGCGCCGGCCCCAGAGTCAGGAGGACCAGAGTTTGGTTCAGGCTTCAGACACTTAACACCCACACCCAAAAACTAGCCGTGTAACATTGGGCAAGTTACTTAACCCCAACTGCACTCCAAAAGGCAAAAAAAAAAAAAGATTACCACTGAGTCATTTCTATCTCTCATCCCTCCAGATGCTCTAATCATTTTGGTTGGCTGATACACTTAACAAGAAAAGTTTTTACTGAAGGAGCTTGTAAATAGGCATTTTCTTGGAAACCTTTTTTTTTTAAATAAAGTTTTACTTACATCTTTTATTTTTACATTGCCTAAACTTCTCCCTGTGTCCCTTCATCTTTTCCCTTCCAGAGAGGCAGCCCACATAGCAAAATTTTTTTTTCTTTGAGGAAAAGAAGAAGAAAAACAAAATCTAGCAAAACTGACAAATATATACAAAATTATTTGGCAATATATGCAATGTCTCAACCCATGGATCCCTCTCCTCTGTGAAGGACTAAGGGCAGGGGTAGAATAGAAGTATCTTCTCAAATAAACTTTTTGAGGTCCAAGTTTGTTCTTTGTTATTTTGCAACACTAATTTTCAATTGGGAAACATCTACTCTTAATAGAAAATGGATTGACATGATCAGGCCAGTATCAGTCTTTGATTTAGTCAATAAATAAGCCATTCTTTAACTTCTAACTGTACCACATCAACTGTACAGGAAGGCTAGTCTTTTGACATCATTCATTGCTTCTGTGTACAAGGAAGGTCTATATTTAAATTCTGGAGTCTAATCAAGCCTTTCAGAAAAGGTTCTCTTACCTTCATTAATTGAAAAACAAATAGCTTTTAATAGGAGAGGAGCACCTTTCTTTCAGGTATAACTGGGAGTTGAACATAGTATGTGCTTTCTTGCTTCAGGTAGACAGAATGTAGTAGCCCAGTACTTGAGCCCATCAGGGATAATGAAACTCCTGACAGTCATATGGGCTTCAGTGCAGCAGATAACAAAATAATCTCACCAGCCACTGAGCAGGAAGAGCCAGTGAGTTAGCAGGCCTTTAAACAGGTAGGGACTCTACCCTGGGGCTTCTTCTGCAAACAAGTTGTTCTTCTATGTGTTGAATGTGTTACCCTCCTTCCCATCCCAGTAGCAATAGCCCCTAAGAGCAAAGCTTAGCTAAAGTCTTTATTTTGTTTAGATGTGCCTGATCTTGGATTTGGGATGGTTTTTGTTTTTTATTCTGATCTTAGGGGAATGATCCTGAGATCATTCCTGAGATGGATAAGTGCAGGCTTTAGTCTTTAGTCCAAACTGACAAGGAAAAGAGTCACCTGTGATTATTTTAGTGATCTTGGACCAGATGACCATCAAGAAGAGGATGAGGCCACTAACCTTGCCTCCAAGATGATGTATATTTTGAGGGAGACACTGTAGAATAAAGGCGAAGTGTAAAATGCTCATTCAGCAGTCCCAAAAACTATTTAAGGTTCAGATGAAGTTTAAGAATCAGCTCCTTGAGGGGTATAACTATAACTACCAAGTCCTGTGTTGTCTTTCTGTTGATGCATATATGAGTGATTCTCTGACTCCCACATCCTGAAGACCAAGTGTGTTACATTTCACCGCTCTCCCATCTTGAGCACCCTTAGGAGTGGGGAGGGTTGTATATGTGTCTCATTTCTGCCACTGACTCAAGCCTCCACCAACTGTATTCTCTTAACTTTAAGGGGTCCAAAGCACTGCCATTTGACCACTTAATAGATTACTTTTTAGAAAGCGATACTTACTTAAAAGGTATAACAAAAATCAACATATATACACACACACACACATATACATACATATATACATATATATATATTTTTTTTCTCTTTAACACCTTGGGGGCACAATTCCCCCTAAACCCCACCCCTTCCAGGGTACTACATGGGTGCTTCCGTCTCAGGGGATCTGAACATTTTCCAAAGTCCCATTATACATGTTTGTGAGTATTTTGTCTTTAGCATTTCTTTTGAATTTAAATAATTACCTGTCCTATATCGAATTCATATTGTATATTGAGCACCTTTCTACTCCCCTTCCCCCACCCCTTTTGAGAGTCACTAGACATGAAATAAAAGCTAAACCTTGAGCAATTTTTCCTGAGGAATCAGGGTAAGATGTGTAATGATCCAAAGAGTGTGAGAACAGGGAGCTTAAATCATCTCATTAGAGGCCAGGCTACTCAGGGATGAACCTAGTTGGACCCTGTGTGTATGTCCAGAATAGAAAGTCCCTTAGTGGAGATCAAGAGGGCAATGGTCCCCACGCCCTGCACCAAAAAGTTTTTCATTGCTAGATAAGGCCAGTCCTCTACATCGTTGAGCTTTGCTTTATGTCTGTCTACCATTAAAACAGAGGTTATAAAACTATTTCCAACATAGTTATAGTATTTTGTTGGCCTAATTACAACTAATTCTTTATGAAGATTTATTCTGTTTTCTTAGGCTATGTCCGTGTAATAATTTCTCTATAAAAGCACATCTGATTATATCATGTTTATACTGCAGGGGACATGGAAAAAAAGGAACTGAGTGGTATTCTGATTTTTTCTTTGTCATCCATCAACTATTACCCATTTAGTTTCTTCATTCCTCCGTACCTCAAACATTCTGATCCATACCCCTACCCAGAGAAGGCAAACTCACTGGAATTCCAAAACCACCTATCAAAACAACATAATATGTAAAAGCTTGAAGAAGGAAAGGATTGAAATTGAATGAGTGTGTAGCATGACACCTTGTTCTTTTTTCTTGTTGCTTTTCACTTGCTAATTTCTTACAGAGTGACTAGGAGTCAATTCTATTTTAATTTTAGTTCCTACAACCTAAAGAGGTGATTTCTAGTATTCAAGCTTGCAAAATTCTACTACAACAAAATAAATAGATGCGCCTTTGTATTTGCTGCAGTAGGATTTCACTCCATCCATCATCCATCTGTTCAATAAGGATTTATTGAGTGTCTTTTACATGCAAAGTACTATGCTAGGCAGGCATATAGCTGCAGAGATAAGACATACTCCACCTCCAATAATTCATAGTTTAGGTTTTAGCCACCTGAATACTTCTCAGTTTTGCTTAAATCGAGGCTCCAGACCCTTTAATTACTTCATGTCAGCATATTCTATAAAATTTAGATGAGGCTCAATGGTATATTTAGGGAGCATCTCACAAATATACCTCCTTAGATGCCTCCTACTTAGGGCGTACCCAATATTTAGGAGGTATCTCCTCTGAAGAATTCAATCACTATAGAGTAGACATTTATCATGAACATAGACAATATAGATATTAGCATCCACATAAACAGCTCTTGAAGACTGACTGCAATTTGGCACCTCATTAGAACATTTTTCATGCTTTTTGATATTAGATACAGAATTTTGAAATTTTGATGGGATTTGTTTTCAAATAATTAGACGATATCTTTACCTTTAAAAAGAATAAGATCTAAATGATTTTTTAAAAAACTTCTAGTCTGACTTAAAAAAGTTTATCAATTAAGAAAAATCTATTTTCTCTTCCCCCCTGTAAGGGTTATGGGATTTAAAGATCTTCCATGCCCCGTTGGACTTGCTGATGTAGCAGGAAGGGGCGGAGCAAGAGGAAGCGGAAGCCAAGCTAGCGTTCCTGCGTTGGCTGGCGGTGGTGGTGACGGCGGCAGCAGCAGAGGCAGTGGCAGTGCGAAGCCCTTTTTGAGTTAGGACTGCTAAGGACTTTCTGCTAAGGACTCCTGCTGAGGACTGCCAGGGGCCGGAGCTGCTGGGAGCGCGCTTCCAGGACGCTGGGTGGTTGCTGTGAGTGGGGAGAGGAGGACCTTTGCCTGAGGTAGCCTGTTCTGTTTTAAAGGCTTGAGAATGTGGGTGCTTTCTACTTTATCTACCTGTGCCAATATCATAACTACTCTGATGGCTTTCACTTTCTGGTTTTGGGACTCAGTCTTTTGGTATCTTAATAAATTTTCTAGTTTATTTCCTCATATGGCAAACATGACGTATTTTGTAATGGATAATTATATCAGCATATTTGTAATCTCTATAGGCATTGTGAACATGGCATTGCTGATACACCCCCTTTGGAAAAAATAAAAATTAAACTCTTTTAACAAATATACATAATCAATAGTAAGTAAACATTTATTAGTGCCTACTATGTACCAGACACTGTGCTAAGAACTGGAGATACAAATACAAAAAAGCAAAGACCCTCTCTTAGAAGAGTTTGTAATCTAACAGGAGAAGACAATGCACAAAAGGAAGCTAAAAGGGAATTGAGGTGGAGAGCATGATAGAGAAGACAAAAAAATTAAAAAATGAGTGCTTCTAGTTCGGAAATGAGATATTTGAGATGGTCTGCATAGTCAAGCAAAATGAATTCCCACATTGGTCAAGTAAACACGTATGAATGCATATGTGTTATGTATGTATGTATATAATAATTATATAAATGTACTCAAAATTATATATATATAGCTACACTCTTAATCTATCATATTTCAATACTTGTTAGGCTCATAGATTATATTGTTAGAAGGGACCTTAAAGGTCATTTATTCCAATCCTTCATATTATAGATGAGGAAACTGAAGCCAAGCAAGGGGGCATGGTTTGCTTATGATCTTACAAGGAGTGCCAGAAACAGAATTTAAACCAAGGTCTCAAGACTGCAAATCTACTACATGGTTCTATTGAGAGGCATATGAGAAGGATATAATGAATAGAGTACTCAGAACTCAAACTCAGAAAGACCCGAGCTTGGAACCCATCTCAGATACTAGCTGTGTGCTCCAAGCAAAGTTCCTTCAAAATTCTATGATCCAAAGACACTGTAAGCCTCAATTTCTTCATTTGTAAAGTGGGAATAAAATAGCACAATACTCATGGAATGGCTTTGACAATCAACTGAGATAATGTATCTATTGCCCTATATAAATATAAGCTGTATCTGTTATTGCTATCATCATAGATCTAAGGCTAGAAAGAAGCTAGCTCAACACCTTTAACACCCAAAGAAACTGAGATCAAGACATGTTAAGTGACTTGCCCCAGGTCACAAATATAGTGAAGTTATAGAACCAGCACCTGAAGTCAGCCTCAATGACTCACTACCCCATGCTGCTATAGTCAGTCTACAAAAGGAAACATTAACTTTCTTTGGACAGCTTATTACCACCTCTTGTATGACCATCAATGTCTCTTTAGTGGTTTATTGAAGTATTTAATTAAAACTGTTAGCTCTATAAATCAGAGAGAATTTGTGGTTGTAAGTAGCCTGCTAAAAATAGAAAAGAGGAGCTGGGTTTAGAATCAGAAGACCTGGGTTTGTGCAACTTTACTGTCTATGTCATCTTAGGCATATCAATTTATCTCCTTAGATCTAAGTTTTCATTCCCAGGCAGTTCTGTCTCACCGCGCCATTTCCATTTAGGCCCTCATCTGCTACCTCCTTCCAAGGTTGTTCTGGCAAATGTTTTACAACTGGCTCACACACAATTTGTATTTTAAAGTTTAATCTGCACTATTACCATTTTTCCATAGCTTTCTTAAGTCTAGACAATCAATATAATCACAAATCAAGCCCTGATAAATAGCCAAGGTGTAAATGTTCACACTGAAAATTGAACAATTGGCGCTCAAAGGCCATTAAGAGCTGGCTCTAGCACACTCCTGTTTTGTCTCTACCTGAACCTTGGACTCTGATCCTGGAACAACCTGGGATATCACTGGTATGCTTTTTTATTTGTCTTGATGGAACTAAGACTTCTGCCTCATTTTCCTGGCCAACTGTCTCCCCTACTCCACACTTTTCTAGCTTTCCTTCATGTGTTTTCTTCCCCTATCGAATGTTCAAGTGCCATGAGGGCTGGGACTGTCTTGCTTATCTGTATTTACACCTTCATACTTAGCATAGTGCCAGGAACATTGATGCATACCTAATGATACTCTATCTATCTATCTATCTATCTATCTATCTATCTATCTATCTATCTATCTATCTATCTATCTATCTATCTATCTGTAAAAGGAAGGGGTTGGTTTAGGTAATCTCTAAAGTTCCTTCCAGTTCTAAATTCTATGATCCAAAGTATGGTCCTCAGCAGGTATGCTGCCTTTTAAAGAATAATTATCTGGTCATAGTATTTTGCTGGGTTTGAAAATAAATATGTAAATGATAATTTCTCATCCTTCTAGTACTTATAGAGGATGAGAACATAAGAATCGACACACAAGTCCAGTATTCTCTAAGAAAATGACTGTCTTCCATCACATAAAAATTCAAAATTAGGGATATATTCCACATATCCTAATATTTCCTTTAATAAGTAATCAATTTAGATTTGTCACCTATGAATTTATGTAAATCTATTTATAGTGTTTTTATATTTCCAGCCCATACCACCTCTTAGGGAAATGAGTTCCAAGTATGTAGTACCTATTGTGAATAATAACCACTCCTTTTGAGAGCACTTATCTCTTTGGTCATATATTTTATGCCTCTTCTTGGTCAGAAAAAGAAGTGAGATAGTAATGGAGTCAGGAAGAGGAAATTACATATGGACAGCCATATTAGTTCTATACTGGTATCCATGAAATAGTAAAACACCTACAGAGAGGCCTTCAGTGAATTTAGTAGATCCTTTTACAGAGGATCTATCATAGACCACGGGCCAGAATTGTATAGCATAAGGCTTGAGTGATTTACAATCTGAAGATCCATCCAAGTCACAAAATCTCAGGTTTGGAAGGGACCTAACTGGTCATCTAATTCAACTCATACCAAAGCAGCAACCCTTTGCACAACATATCCAAAAAGTGTTCTTCTACCTTTGTTTGAGGACATCAAGTGAGGGAAAACCCATTCCCTGAGGAAGTATACCACTCTACTTTTAGATAGCTCTAAGAATAAGAAATTGTGCTTTATATATAGCCTAAATCTGCCTTTTTATGATTTTTCCCTATTGATTTTACTTCTGCCTTCTGAGACAAAGAAGTCTAATCCCTTTTTCATTTGACAGACATTCAGATACTTACTTGATGATAGTTGTCATGTTGTCCCCAACCAAATCTTTTCTTCTCCAGGTTAAATATCCTCATTTCTTTTTTGTTGTCTAGTATAGAGGCTAGAGGCATCTGTACAGCTGAAACTCCAGGGCTGGTAACCTATACTAGTCCTTAGCCTTTACAAGTCATTGCAGTTTGCTTGGGTTCAGCACTGAGTAAGCCTGCTCTCCTAATTAGAGGAAGTAGGCTTCTCATTCTTACATTCATTGGCTCATCAGCCTCATGTCTGCATCATGAAGAAAGTTATTAATTACAGTATTACTTATCAGTTGAAAATTTAAGATGTTCCCTAGGAAAGGGGAAATTTTAAAAAGTACTCAACATACAAACATTAATCAGATATGAAGAAGTTGTTTATTTTAACACAGAAAAGAGAATACTAAGCATAAAGGAATCATGACACACATTTGTAGCGGCAAGCACCCCAAACACGTCCTCAGGGTTTGCTGCTACCACAGGTTCTTGGATCTGCTTTGTTAAAGGAAAGCAACTCAAAATGGGTTAACAAGCTTACTTTAATCAGTCAAACATATATCGTTTACCTAGTTCAGGGGAAAAAGGTCAGCACCCCAAACTTCAGAATACACAGACAGAATTATCAAGTCAAAGAAACAGATCAAGTAGACAGATTTCCAAACTGTCCAACCATTACATCCATACCAAATCAGCATCTAGGTTTTTCAAAGCCGGGGGACTCTCAACAACGGCTTCCCAGAATTCAGATCAAATCACAGAACACCTCTCAAAGTGAGTCCCAAAACAAAGCTACACATCAGGGCTTATATAGCCTTCTCCTGGCTCAGAGAATGTAACAACCTTATTGACTCACTGGCCAATCAAGAAGTATCTACTGAAAAACAAGCCTCCCACCCCAGGCTTCAGGTGCACTTTAGCCTAGGGGCAGGGAAGATCTTTAAAATTTACATTCGCATTACAACATTATAGAATCAGTAGAGCAAAATTCTATAACATTATCAGTCAAGTCAGCCTGGATGCTAATATTCAAGCTTCTTTGGACATGAAATAATTTTTGCCAGGATACTAATTTGCCATTTTTGTATTTCGTCTCTGCACTAGACATTTGATCTAACAGCCATGCTCCATCTTCAATTCAATGACTTTTCTTCATTACCATTCTTGTTGCAAGTATATCCTAATTCTGATGCTGCAACTGCAATTTCTCTGGTAGATTCTGCCCTTGCCATCATCATTCACAGGCATTTTAGGATCTTCTGATGTTTACAAAGTCACTTACTAAAGGAAAGAAAACACACACAGGTTGCCATGGGCACCCTAGTAAAAGCTAGGTTAGTTGAACCTACATTACATGTAGGAAACCATAGCCTTAGCCACTCTTATGTTGGGGTAGAGAAGGGCTCCATCTCTCACTAGATTCATGTCTTGGCACCTGGAATTGTGCATCTATGAGAGATGACGGACAGAAATCAGTCTCTTCTTCTACCAGGTGTAAAATCCTTTGTTATAAGCTCTTCTGGGTCAATAGCCAATTAGGAGATTTTTTGAATGAGTCATACATGGTGGGAAATCAACCCTCAAAATTTCCTTGTGGTCAACTAGAATTGTGGCTAAATATATTTGGGGGGATGGTGAGAAAGGGCCTTATTATAAGTGTAAAGTAAAACTTCCCTTTATCTCTCCTAAAAAACACTTGTTTTGAACTAATAGGTGCCTCTGACTTTTGGACTATTATGGAATTTGGTGAACAAATCCATATTCAATCCATCATAGACTTGGTGGTTTTATAGCCCTTCTCAGATTTCAACTTTCCAAACTGGAACCAAAATCTTTGAACTCGGTTTTGAGGCTTGGTTCTGTTGGTAATTATCTATATGACTTTGAGCAAATCACCTATCCTCCCTGAGACTCAGTTTCCTCATCTGTAAAATGAAAGGGTTGGACTAGATGGCCTCTAAAATCCCTTCTACCTTTATCAATGACTATATTTAGTAATTGTTTAGTTAATTAGGTTGAATTTAGGAGTATGGTAGGGCCTGTAGCCTGAATCCACTGTGACAATAGTAATCTCAGACTGACTTGGGTAGAGTGATTAAAGTGCAACTGAGTTACAGGGTATACTGCTATGTAAATGATCCATTTTTCTTCCCTCTCTCTACTTCTCCTTCTCTCTCTCTCTCTCTCACGTGTGTGTGTGTGTGTGTGTGTGTATACCTATCTATTTATGAAAAATTTAGAAGAGGACTAGGTTTGGGGAAAAATTTAAGTTGTGTTTTAGACATGCTGATTTAGAGATGTCTATGAGACATCCAGTTGGAAATATCTATTAGGCAGTCCATGATGAATTACCGAAACTCAGTAGAGACTAGGGATAGGACTAGCATAAATAGCACAATATATCATGTCTACATAAATATGTATATATGTGCACATATACATATATACACAAATATGTGTATATACATCCATCTACATATATGCAATATAATATATACACATGTGTGTATGTATACCATATGTAAAATTGTATAGGCACACACATGCACACAAATGTGTATATACATATACCTAAGGACAAAAGCCTGGCACATTGTGTTTCAGAAATTCTTGTTAATTGATGTGCTAATGTTTTATGCTAATAGTTGACTCAGATCAAGAGACCTAAAAATAAGGTAGACTTTGAGCTTTTGACATTGGTGAAGATGAAGGAAGAGCAGAGTTATAAAGAACCTTGAGACTTTTAGAAACATGTAGAGTTCAGAAAGCGTCCGAAACCAGATCATGTTGCTACATGAAGGAATTAGATGAAAAAATGTAAAATAATGATAACTTATGGGCCATGACTCTCCAACTGAATGTAACTCTTTCATGTGTAACTTATTGTCTTTAAAACCACTAATTTCTCAATTAGGATATTACATTACTAGTCTACAAGAATGAATAGACTTGTTCTACTTTGTCCAAGAGGGAAGAAGTAGGAACTAGGGATAGAGGTTACAGAAAGACCCACTTTAGCTCAATATAAGGGGAAATATTCCTAACAAGGTTTTCCAAAAGTGGAATGGGCTGTCAGGAAGCAGTGATATTCCCATCATTGAAGGTCACCAAGCCCTTTTCAAAGGGGTATCATAGAAGTTATTCCGGTACAGGTTGGACTAAAATGGGAGATAGCATCATGCAAATGGAATAAACATTGGATTTGCATTCAGAGGATCTAAGACCAAATGTTGGCTCTAGTGCTTATTTCTTGGGTGACCTTAGACACATTTAAAGTCATTTAACCTTCCTGGACCTTTGTTTCCTCATCTCTAAGAGGAGGGAATTACACTAACTGGCTTCTGAGGACCCTTTGAACTGAAATCCTATGTGTCTCTTACTCATTGAGGTATAAGTTAGTCATATGTCTCTTTTAGTCATATGGCAAATGGTGATTCAAACATGGCTCCAGAATCATATAGCTGTGAATATCCCTACTTTAAAAGCATTTCAAGAGTTTAGATCCCTCTGGAAGGGGATGGAGTTCAAGAATGTTCTGATGGAAAAATCTAGGGGAGCTACTGAGTTGGAGTTCAGGTAGATGTAGTGTAAGAAGAGTATTGTTCTAGGACCTAAACTGAAAGAATCTTGCTTTCCCAACGATCAAGGGTTTTGGGAGAAAATAAGCTTTGGCTTTGGATTACTGATCACAGTGAGGGGAACTGGAAAAGTGGAACTGGAAAGAATGGTAAAATCCTCAAATGCCTGTGTCTCAATTTGCAGATATTTTGTATCCTCATGCTGCAAAATAAAATATTTCTTGTATTTTAAACAAATGGGCATGTTGTTACTGGTGTCATCTGATGCTCATCAGTCCTGCATAAGACAGGTGAGCTTGAGAAGCTGTCCTTGAGCAAACACAACATATTACATGCCCCAGGGAATGCATCCCGGCCTTGTTGACCTTCTGTGTCTCCTTAACCCTCACTTGATTACTTGGTTGACTTTGGTAGTCTGATCTTTTCTTGGCATTTTCACTCATATTCCCCTCTCCCACACTGTCTAGACTGACTCTAAGATAAAGAGGAATGGATTTGGTGAATACTCCTGTTCTCTTCCTTCCTCAGTACTTACCATTTGTGTCCTTTCCTTTGACATTTAGGATACATTCCCTGGCCAAGTTGAGCAGCAGCAATTCTTATGATTATAGGATTTAGAGATAAAATGTACCTTGGAGATAATAGAAATCGACTGCTTTGATTTATGGATGAGGAAACTGAGGTGCAGAAAGAGGAAATTACTTATACAAAGTCAGACAACTAGCAAGCAACTGGGCCAGTATTGTGCCTGGGTAGCTCTGTGATGAGAGACAGGTGCCATAGGGGAAGAAGCAAAGGGCCTATGAGACTGTTTTCTGATCTGTTAAATAATGAATACAAAACTTTGCTTTGCTGTTCACTGAGACAAGACTGACCAAGGAGCCATATGTTAGGAGGTGCCCAAGCATCATATTTTCCCACAGAAATGTGCAGCATTCCATATATACTTGCCAAAGTTTTCTTCAAGGGTAGAAGAAAGATTTGTTTCATTTTTAATACCATATTTAATGCTTTCCTTTGAAAATTTTTAACTTTAACCAAAGCAATACTTGTTACATTGTGCTGTCTTTAGGAAACAGTATACAGTTACCAACCTTGTTCTTTTTCTTGTGACCAAATTCAGCCTCTAGCACCTTAAATCGTTAGGATTACTGATTCCTATATACATTATTTTGTACCTGCCCACATTTTAGCTTATTGTCCCATTTCTCCTAGTTTTCTCAACCTGAGAGATATTTATGAATCAGTATGGCATTTCCCCTACCTGGAAGATTTTTAGTGACACCTGCTAATCTAACCATGGCATATATAAACTGCAATATTAGAATAGACTCCCCTGAAGTAGTGAATGGTTTATAAGTTAGTAAAGAAATAAATATATTTGTAGAAAGGTAGTATCTATCCAGGACAGATGTTAGCAATTTGTTCACAGAAGGACCCTACCACCATCAGCTCTCCCTCTTTCCTTAAGGAAAGCTACAATTAATTTTTCTTCTTATAGCAGATGGCCCTTATGAAGGGCCTATTGGTTTACATTTTTGGTATCTGCAAATGAGAATATGAGCATCCTCTACAATATCTATTTACTGAATCTAAAAGCAACTACTACTAGGTTGCCTCCCCTTAAGAATATCTGAACTGTAACACCTATCGCACCCATCTCTCCATCACAAGAGAAATCAGTGTTCTGAACATTAAGACACTTTAGGGAATCTTCCTTGATCTGCATACAATACTTAACGTTCAGAACAATCCTACTTTGGAACGTGATTATGTATAATTATATATAATGGTATACTTTACAAAAACACAGAATTGGAAGGGACTTTAGGGGTCATCTAGTACAAAATATACCTGAGCAAGAATCTCCATGACCACACTCCTGACAAGTGATCATCCTGTCATTGTTTGAAAATTTCCAGTCATGAAGAGCTCACTAACTCCTGAAGCAGTCCATTCCACCTTTGAACAATAATTGTTAGAAAAGTTTTCCTTGTACTGACTTGAAATCTGCCTCCCTATGACTTCTACCTATTGTTCTTAGGTCTGACTTCTAGGGCAAGCAGAACAAGTCTATTTTCTCTTTCATGGTGATGTCCCTTATAATACTGGAAGATAACCATCACATTTCAGTAGAACATAAGCTCCTTGAGAACAAGGACTCTTTCTTTGCTTCTTCCTTTTCCTTCTTCCCTCCTCTCCCTTTCTCCCTTCCTTTACTTCATCCTTTTTTCTTTCTTTCCTTCCTGCCTTTTGTCTTTTTTCTTTGTATCCTCAGGATCTAGTACAGTGCATTCAATAAATACATATTGAATTGAATTTTTGGTCTAAATTTTCTTTTCTCCAGACTAAATATTACTATTTTATGAAATCAATTCTTATATGGTCTTTGGGTTCATCACTATTTTGGTTGTCTTCCCCTTGGTGTAGTCCAATTTGTCAATGTCATTACTAAAAATGTGGTATCTATTTGTTTGTTTTTTTTTTTAACAGGCAATAGGGGTTAAGTAACTTGCCCATGGTCATGTAGCTAATAAGTGTCTGAAACCAGGTTTGAACTCAGATCCTCTTGACTCCAGGGTCAGTGCTCTATCCACTGTGTCAGTCTAATTGTCATAGTTCCTGCCTTTTCTTTTCTCATTCTGTGCCCTCTCTCTCTCTCCCTCCCCTGCCCCCCCTCTTTCTATATATATATGTATGTATGAATGTATGTATTCCATCCAACTACCCTAATATTGGAAAAGGTCTCATGAGTTACAAATATCATCTTTCCATGTAGGAATGTAAACAGTTCAACATTAATAAGTCCCTTATTATTTCTATTTCCTGTTTACATTTTCATGCTCTTCTTGATTCCTGTATTTGAAAGTCAAACTTTCTATTCAGCTCTGGTCTTTTCATAAAGAATGCCTGACAGTCCTCTATTTCATTGAATATTTATTTTTTTCCCCCTGAAGCATTATACTCTGTTTTCCTGGGTAGGTGATTCTTGGTTTTAATCCTAGTTCATTTGACCTCTGGAATATCATATTCCAACTCCTCCAATCACTTAATTGGAATTACTTAATCACTTAATTAAAGAAGTTATTAGATCTTGTGTTATCCTGATTGTGTTTCCACAATACTTGAATTGTTTCTTTCTGGATGCTTGCAATAGTTTCTTCTTGACCCCCTGGGAACTCTGGAATTTGGCTATAATATTCCTGGGAGTTTTCCTTTTGGGATCTCTTTCAAGAGGCAATCAGTGGATTCTTTCAATTTCTATTTTACCCTCTGGTTCTAGAATATCAGGGCAATCTTCCTTGATAATTTCTTGAAAGATAATGTCTCAGCTCTTCTTTTTGGATCATAGCTTTCAGGTAGTCCAATAATTTTTAAATTCTCTCTCCTGGATCTATTTTCCAGGTCAGTGGTTTTTCCAGTGAGATATTTCACACTGTCTTCTATTTTTTCATTCTTTTGTTTCTGTTTTATAATTTCTTAATTTCTCATAGTCATTAGTTTCCATTTGTTCCATTCTAATTTTTAAGGAGTTATTTTCTTCAATGAGTTTTTGGATCTCATTTTCCATTTGACCAAAACTGCTTTTTAAGGCATTCTTCTCCTCATTGACTTTTTGGACTTCTTTTGCCATTTGGGTTAGTCTATTTTTTTGAGGTGTTATTTTCTTCAGTATTTTTTTGGGTCTCCATCAGCAAGTTGTTGACTTGTTTTTCTTGATTTTCTTGCATCACTCTTTTTTCTCTTTCCAATTTTTTCTCTATTCTCTTACTTGATTTTCAAAATCCTTTTTGAACTCTTCCATGGCCTATAACCAATTCATATTTTTCTTGGAGGCTTTTGATGTAGGAGCTTTGACAACTCCTTCTAGTTGTATGTTTTGATCTTCTTTGTAACCAAAGTAAGATTCTATAGTCTGAGTTTTTTTTAATGCTGTTTGCTCATTTTCCTTGACATTTTAACTCTTTGTCAGGTAGGACTCTGCTTCCAGTGGGGGTAGGGATGGGTGTACTATCCCAAGCTTCAGGGGTTTTTGTGCAGCTGTTTTCAGAGATACTTCTAGGTTCCTGTAAATTTTCAGCTCTTCCTAGGTGGTATGATCAAAAGAGAGGTGTTTACTCCTTTCCTGGCCTGTGCTCTGGTCTGTGAGTGACCACAAGCACTCTTTTCTGCCTTGGAACTGTGAGAAGGGTCCCCTCTTCATTATAGCCACAAGTTCTGCCACACCAGCGCTCCTCCTCATTCCAGGACCACCTCCCAGGACTGTGATCCATATCCAAGCAGGACAAAACAAGGGAATCATGCCTCAGAACCAGCAAAAATCCCCCTCTGATCAGGCACTTGATCCTTCATTATCTGTAGGCCCAGAGTTCTGGAAGCAGCTGCTGCTGCTGCTTCCCCCACTGCTGCTGCTGCTACCTCTACTGACCCCCATCTGGGGCCTGACTATGCTCTTCTCTCACCCAGGCCCCATAGAGTTTTCCCGCTGACCTTCTATACTATCTTTAGTGTCTATGGGCCAAAAGTCTGGAAACCATTATAGCTGCCAGTGATTTGGTCCCCTAAGGCCCACTCCGGCCCCATCTATGCTGGTGCGACCCACATTGTACTGCACTCTGCTCTCAGTTCAGTGCAATAGACCCTTCCTGTTTTGTTCTGGAGACTTGTTTTACTCCATCATTTTGTAGATTCTGCAGCTCTAGAACTTGTTTAGAGTAATTTTTTTACAGATAATTGGAGGGGTTTGAGGGAGAGCTAAAGCAAGTCCTTGCTTTTACTCTGCCATGTTTGCTCCTTCCCTGTTCCTGCTTTTTTAAGATAGAAAAGAACAACTGGAATTAAAGTAGGTGACCATTAATTGGAGAATAGCTGTAAAATTGTGGCATAGGGATGCAATGCAACAGTTCTGTGTTATAAAGAACAATGAAAACAAATAATTCAGAGGAATATGGACAATTTTGTAAGAACTAAAGCTGAGTGAAACAAAAAGGCCCAGGAAAACAATACATATAGTGACTACAATAATGTAAATGAAAATCCTACTAAAAAGAGGTTGAACCTAAGATTAACGGTAAAGGACAATCTTGGCTCTGGAGAGCAGAGGAGGAGACAGCTTCCCTCCTCTCTGCAGAGAGAGTGGTGTAAGACAACAGGTACATTTCATAGCTATTAAATGCCATTTGTCTTGGTCAATTTTGCCAAACTTTCTTTCTTTGTGAAGGTTCCATGTTTGGGAGGAAAGGAAGTAAGATAATGTAAAGAGATGCAGCAATAAAGCTTTAAAAAATGTTTTTAAAAGAACACACAAAATTTGGTGACCAAAGTTAAACATAGTACGCTGTCCAGGCAGAGTGAAGTGGGACTATTATCTGCCTCACTCTATATACTCTAGCATAAATTTATGCTAGCTTTTAATTTTTTGATGCTGTGTCTTCCTATAGACTTTTTTTTTATATTTGAATATTTGATTTCAAAACTTTCAATTCCAGATTCATTCCTCTCCTTCCCCGTCACCCACCCTTACTGGGAAGATACGCAGTTCAGTATAGGTTGCACATGTGTGGCTAATGCAAAACAATAACATAGTAGGATACATTGTAAAAGACTGATTACACTTCCCTTCCTCCCATCCCACCTCCCACCCCCTCTACTCTCCACTTTGATCCCTTCTATTTTCAAAAGTGAGTGCTTCCAACCTCCCTCCCCCCCCCAGTCTACTCTCCCTTCTATCATCCCCCCTCTCATCACCTTCCCCCCCTATTCTCCTGGAGGGTGAGATACCCTATTTAGTGTATATTTCGCTCCCTCCTCAAGCCAAATTCAATGGGAATAAGGTTGACTCATTCCCTTTTGCCTTCCTATTCTTCCCCTCCAATGTAACCATTTTCCCTTGCCTCTTCTGTATGAGATAGTTTACCCCAATCTGTCTCTCCCCATCTCCTCTCATTATATTCCCCTCTCACCTCTTAATTTCACCTTTTAAGTATCATTCCTTCCCGTTAAATTGGACCTGTGCCCTCTATCTATGTATACCTGTAAACATATATACACACATTCACATATGTATTCATATGCCCATATACCCTCATATATAGACAAATATATATATTTCTAATTCCTTCAACTACTGAGAAAAGTTTCATAAGTTACAATTATTGTTTTTCCATGTAGGAATGTTAATAGTTCAACTTTGATAAGTTCCTTATGATTTCTTTTCCCTGTTTACCTTCTCATGCTTCTCTTGCTTCTTGTATCTGAATGTCAAATTTTCTATTCAACTCTGGTTTTTTCATCAAGAATGCTTGAAAGTCCTCTATTCCACTGAATGACCATATTTTCCCCTGAAACATGATACTCAGTTTTGCTGGGTAGGTGACTCTTGGTTTTAATCCCAGCTCCTTTGCCCTCCAGAATATCATATTCCAAGCCCTTCGATCCCTCAGTGTAGAAGCTGCCAGATCCTGGGTTATCCTGATTGTGTTTCCACAATATTCAAATTGTTTCTTCCTGGCTGCTTGTAATATTCTCTCCTTAATCTGGGAATTCTGGAACCTGGCTATAATATTCCTAGGAGTTTTCTTTTGTGGATCTTTTTCAGGAGGTGATCAATGGATTCTTTCAACCTCTATTTTGCCCTCTGGTACTAAAACATCAGGGCAGTTTTCTTTGACACCTTCCTGGAGGATGATTTCTAGGTTCTTACTTTGGTCATGGCTTTCAGGTAGTCCAATAATTTTTAAATGATCTCTCCTGGACCTATTTTCCAGGTCAGTGGTTTTTCCCATGAGATATTTCACATTGCCTTCTATTCTTTCATTTGTTTGGATCTGTTTAACAGCATCCTGATGTCTCATAAAGTCATTAGCTTCCATTTGCTCCAATCTAATTCTGAAGCAATGATTGTCCTCATTGAGTTTTTGAGATTCTTTTTCCATCTGGCAAATTCGGCTTTTTAAGGCATTCTTCTCCTCATTGCCTTTTTGGGCCTCCTTTGCCATTTGAGTCAGTCTGTTTTTTAAGGTATTATTTTCCTCAGTCAGGCTGTTGACTCTCATTTCATAGTTCTCTTGCATTGTTCTCATTTCTCTTCCCAATTTTTCCTCCACTTCTCTTATTTGGTTTTCAAAATCTTTCTTAAGGTCCTTTATGGCCTGTAACCAGCTTGTATTTTCCTTTGAAGCTTTTGGTGCAGGAGTTCTGACTTCACTGCTTTCCTCCTGTTCCATGCTTTGCTCCTTTTTGTCCCCAAAATAGGAGTGTATTGTTGGAATCTTCTGTCTGCTTTGCTTCCTTTGCCTGCTCATTTTGCCACTCAATTACTTGACTTATGGGCTTTTTGCCACAGTAGGACTTTGCCACCAGACAGGGGAGCTTTCCTCCCAAACGCTGGGGTTTTCTCAGCTGCCGGAGGTATTAGATGGGTGCCCTCTCTGAGGTCTCCACACACTCTGGCAAGCTGGACGCACACCCCAGAACCTCCACCCTAGACTGCAATCCAGATCCAAGCAGGTTAAAGCAAGAGCGATTACCGCTCAGACTGGTGCTTGGTCCCCCTACACTCTACAGGCCAGGAACTGAAGCCACCACATGGCACTGGCTGGCTGTGCCGGCATCTCAGCGGCTTTTCTCCCTGGGTGTAAAAGCCACACACTCCTACTTACTGGTCCCAAAGTCCAGACTTCACTGGCCTCACACTTTGTCCTTCGCATCTATGTGTTGATAAATCTGGAAAAGGCCACAGCTGCTGCTGATCTGGAGTCCCTCTGGCCCCGGGGCTGGTCAGGCCAGCCCTGGGGCTAAAGCCTGGGTGCTGGGCTGGGCTCGGCTCCCAGAGCGCTGCGCTGGATTCCTGCCAGCCTGCCGGGCTGTCCTCAGCAGAAGGTTAGCTTCCCTGTGTCATTTTGTGGGTTCTGCAGCTCCAAAGTTTATTTAGAGTCCCCTTTTTACATGGATTGGGGAGGGTGGAAGCCGGAGCTGTGGGAAGGTTGTGCTTCTACTCCGCCATCTTGGCTCCACCCCCGTCCTATAGACTTCTAAGAATCTGTAGTTCACTAATCTTTTCCATACAACTTGGAACCTAGTCATAGCTCTCAATTTTGTTCTTGTGCAGTGGCTTTTAAAAAATCTTTGTGTAGCAATTGATTTTTAGTCCTTTAGAAGGCATACTTTAGGTGTTGTCACCTTTCTTATCTCCACCCTGGCAATACTTCATTTCTGAGCCCATCTCTCAGAATTGGTGAGTCCCTAGCTCAGACCACCATGTTTCGTATGGGGCCTCTGCCATGCTCACTTCAGTCCTTACTTAATTCACTTTCTAGGATCTACCTTCTCACCAGCAGCCTTGCCTCTACAAGGATGTGCTTTCCTCCTCCTCAATCCAGGTTTTCCAGCTCCCATGATTGTCTTTCTCATTAGAATATAAACTCCTTGAGGATAGGTAAGTTTTTTTCTATGTGTAACCTTAGCACATAGCATACTGCTTGACACATTGTAATATATGTCTTATCGCCCTTTATTATGATGATGACTTATTGGTAAAAAGTAGTATAAAATCATTATGGACATGTATGACCAGAAAATGAGTTATATTAGGAAACTATTAAATTAGTGAAAATGAGAAAGGTATAGTCCAAATGCTATATTTCTTCCACTGAGTTATTTAAAGACCTAGGGGGAAGCCCTCCAGCATATTAGGTAGACTTTCTGTTGAGGATTTATGGAACGGTATGCATAATATAAGAATCTAAGAAGATGAAGGCTGAAAGGGTTGTAATCTGCATTAGTGGGGAGAGTGCCCCTATAGAAGAAACCATGATATTGACAAAGCTGCAAAGTAAGCTACCAAAGTTAGCTTGATTCCAAACAAGTCTTTTAAATCATTTCAAAAACAATACTTTCCATTTCAAAGGATTTTTTTTTCAAATTTGTTGATTAAACTCCTTGTGTTCCCATGACACAGAATTTTTTAGTGTTAATTATTTGAAGATTTAAGATTAAAGAATAGATTTTCAAAGTTAATGTATTTGTTAGGATAAACACAATTTTTAACTCTCTAAGCGACAAAGGTAAGGCCTGAGCTAATCTAAATAATTTATGTGTAAATCTGGGGGAGGGGCTATTTCACCCAAATAATAAACTCAATGTGCAACTGTATTTAGTCTGTGGAAACTATTTTTAGGGCTTGTGACAAGTCGCATTAAACATTTTTGCTTTATTTTTTTTCCTGAGTTTTAACCATAAACAGCTTCCCTCAGTTTTGTAACAATAGCATTTTATTGATTTCTTTTGAAGATCATTTAAAAATTCCATACACTGAAAAAATACCTAAGAGAAATCCTATCATCATTATAACCTCAAATGTGAGGTACTTGAATTAAGACTGACTTTGCTGTCTGAAACTCTAATAGACTATGATCAATCTATGAAAAATAATTTCCCAAGAATCATCTGTTATGCATTTCCTTCAGTATATTAGAAGAAAAAAATTTCTTTTCCTTAATTTTAACCAGAAAATAGCTCTTTTGCTCATGTTTTCCTTTAAATACTTAGCTTCTGCCTGAAAAATTTACAATGTGGTTTCTAGATGAATGAAGCATAATTCTGCAAAATTCTACTTACTATATCAAGATAGATGCTTGTTATATGAGCATTTTTGGCATGTGCTGGCTAATAAGAATGAGCAAGGATTTAGGGATTTGGGGGAGTGGGGTGGGTCCATATTTTAAGTTCGGCTCCCAAAGGTATCTTTAGTTACTTAATAAAGCACTACCACTAACTGGTGATACTCATTTCTTATTAGCTAGTAGTTATTGATTATGAAGTAGACTTTTATGAAAATTAAAAAAATTCTAGTCTAGTTAACATTCCTGCAAAGCTTTGTGTAAATAACTTACAATCAAGTCAAGTTAACAAACATCTATTAAGCATCTACTATGTGCCAATCACTATGCTGTGTTGGGAGTACAAATAAAGGGAAAAACAGGCCTTGTCCATGTTTCAAATAAAAGAAAAATATATATATATAATATGTAATATATATATAATATATCAATATAATTTGAATTATATTAAAATGATAATTATATTTATACAATAATGTAGATAATTTTATGTAATTATAATATAATATATACAATATTTATTTATCCCCAAGGGGATACAGCTGTTAAAGGAATTATTTGATCAATACTTTTTGCTAAGCAAAGAATCATTTTTATAAAGCCTCAGCCCTGATTCTTCTTGTATCTCACCACTGTTCTTTTTTTTTTTTTTGGAGGGGGGAAGGCAAGGCAATTGGGGTTAAGTGACTTGCCCAAGGTCACACAGATAGTAAGTATTAAGTGTCTGAGGCTGGATTTGAACTCAGGTCCTCCTGACTCCAGGGTTGATACTCTATTTACTGTGCCATCTACCTGCCCCTCACCACTATTTTTGCTGCTGGTACCACTCACTGCCACCTTTGGATTTTTTTGAGTCCAAAATCTAGACTCAGCAGTTGGAACCACAGGTATTAGGGTTAGTAGTATGAGACAGGTCTAATGAGTGCAGCTGCAGTTGAGCCTGGGAGGAGGCTGAAGATGAGAGGATCTAATCTGCACATAAGCAGCTTACTTTTGAACTGGCATCCACCTAGTGCATGGGTCTGTAATGATTGCTAAAGGAGTTAATGAGGGTGGCAGTGAAGGTGGGCATTCTACAGCTAAAAGAAATTTGGGCAAAACTGAAGGGTGGGGCCTAGTTGTTCATGGTTGAGCTTAAAGCTGGAATGTATTCATGAGGCCAGCAAGTGCAGCAAATTGGATCCTTCTGTATCTCATGTAACACCCTATTGCTCACCCAGGACCAGAACTTTGCTTCCTGAGTCTCAGTTTTCCACCTCCCATTATCTATCCTGGACTTGATTGTGTTTTTGATTTTGATCTGGCTCTCCCACTGCTATTCAGGCCTCTTCAGCTTTGTGATCAGCAATTCTGGTTGCCAATGTTGGTTCCCATATGCGACAATCCTGCCACCTAATCTTTTCTTTTTTTTTTTTTATTTTAATTTTTTTACTTTTTGGAGGGCAATTGGGGTTAAGTGACTCGCCCAAGGTTACATGGCTAGTTTTTGTGTTAAGTACCTGAGGCCAGATCCGAACCCAGGTCCTCCTGACTCCAGGGTCGGTGCTCTATTCACTGTGCCACCTAGCTGCCCCGAATCTTTTCTGTTTTAAGACCACTAGTTAGTGAACTCTAATCACTTATATTGTGATTCTGACTCCACCCAAGCCCCCCAGAACTCACTGAATTAGCCTAGCTGAAATCATTTTGTTGATTCCCCAATATGGGAAGGTCTTAGAAATACCATAGAATCTTCCAATTCTGACCCCAACCTTGTAAAATGGTAATGGTAATTTAAAGCTCTTCCCTTCCCCTTAATAAGCCTAAGGGAATTTGAAGACCTTCCCTGCTATGAAGATAAACTCTGCCCCCAATAGGCTGAATGTAATCACATAGAGCCTGTGGTGGGAGGAGTTTGCTAAAGAGTGGAGCAGAGCCCACAGGAAGCTGGGAGTCAGAACCTGCTAGATGGTTGGGAGGAGAGTTTGTTTCCAAGGGGGACAGATAGGCTTGTGAGTAAATATTGGTCAAATTTTGGTTTGTGGGAAGGCTAAAGGATGGTGTGGCTCTCTTCTATGTTGTGGTGCATTAACTTCTATATTGCTATGATGGATTCAATTTCCTGGTGTTAGGATTCGATTTTCTGGTGGCAATAAATTTTTTGCTTCTGTCTTCTGTATGGAGAGTCTGTTATATTTTGCAACTGAGCACCATGCAAGTATATTTATAGTGATTGTGGGCATTGTAAATATTGCATCAGCACTACACACCTTGTTCTTAGAAAAGGCTGGGGGAAAAGGGCAATTGTAAAGGCAAAGTAAGGCATTTCACTATTTGGTGATATCTGGGCTCTGCTGGAAGTGTTTTGCCCCATTTCAACTTTTTACCACTGAACAAGAGTTAAGCAACTTATTTGTGTATCACTTAACATATTTATGGCCTCATTAACATTACACCCATTCATAGGGCCTGTTCCAAGTACAACGCAAGGTTAGATATAATGAAATATTATAAGAACTTGGAACAAATGACAGTTGTGTGGCATGCTATTGTTGTATCCACAAAGGCTAAAGAATTCAAGAGGAAGTAGCTGCGGAGATGGCTGGGCAGCAGATTGGCCAGCAGCAACTCAAATAGCAACAGGGCAGGAGAGGTAGGAAACAGGAAAGGAAGACCTTCCTTGGATTTCTAACCCAGCAGTATCCTTTCGGGAGTCCTCAAGTCACCAAATGTGACTCCAAGAGCATAGTAACTATGGGATTTAGAGATCAGGAGATTCCCTCTATGATTTCATTTCTCTTATCTTACCTGTTAGAGTATATATATTTGCTTCATTCAATCTCTGATGAAGAGAGGATTCTTTTTCATTAAACTTAACCCCTTAATTTCTGCCCTAGATTATATTCCTTCTAATATCTAAGTATCTAGTATCTAAGAGGTGGAACAGCTGGGGCCTTTTCAGTCAAGAAAACCTGAGTTCAAATCCACAGACACATATTAGCTGTATGACCTTGGGCAAGTCACTTAACTTCTCTGTCTGCTTTAGTTTCCTCAACTGTAAAATGGGTATAGTAACAGCACCTACCTCCCAGGCTTATTGTGAGGATCAAGTGATATAATATTTATAAAGTGCTTAGCAAAGAGCCCGGCACATACTGAGCACTTAATAAATGCTTGTTTCCTTCCTTCCTGGCTTCTTCTCTGCTGCCAACAGACCTGCCTAAATCTACTCTATCCTTAAAAAAACTTTTACTTGACCCTGCCATTCCCTCAAGCTATGATCTCATATTTCTCCTCCCAGTCACAGCCAAACTCCTAGAAAAAATTGTTAATACCTGTTGCCTCTACTTCCTCTCCTCCTACTCACTTCCCAACTCCTTGTAATATGGTTTCAAACTTCATTGTGCAATTGAAACTGCTCTTCAAGATTACCAACAATTTCTTCATTGCTAGGTCCAGTGGTCAATCCTTATTCTTATTCACATCCCTGCAGCATTTGACACTGTTGACTAGCATTTCCTCCTGGATTCTTTCTCTTCCTTGGATTTTCCATGATCCTCCTCATTTCTATCTCTTTCCCTTCCCTTCCCTTCCCTTCCCTTCCCAAGAGCTTCCATGGTTTAAATTACCATCTCAGTCTACAAGATTGATGGATTTGCATCTCCTGAGTTCAGTTTCCACATCATTGATCATGTGTTGGACACCTCCAATTCAATGTCTTATAGGCATCTCAAATTCAACGATTGAATAGAATAGAACAATAGATTCCAATGGAATCTATTATTTTTCCACTACTAAACCCACCCCTCTCCCAAATCCCAAAGATTTACAACTTTGGAGTCATCCTTGCCTCTTTCCTCTTCTTTACTTGCACTCACTGCCCAAAGTCAGTTGCTTATTTTCACTGAATCTGTCTCTACAAATAGTCTCCAACTCATATCCTTATTTCTACTAACATAGCCCTTACTTAAATTCAAGTTCTAATCACCTCTTATCCATTCTATTGCAACAGTTTCCTGATTGGACTTTCAGTTTCCATTCTCTTCCTTCTCCAGACCAATGCCAAACTCCCTATTCCAAACTAATCTTTCTGAAACATAAATCTGACCATAACACTCTCCCAATCAAGAATCTTTGATCGGTCTCTTTTTTTTTGTTGTGGTTGTTCAGTTGTTTTTCAGTCATGTCTGACTTTTTGCCATCCCATTGGTGTCTTCATGGCAAAAATACTGAAGTGGTTTGCCATTTCCTTCTCCAGCTCATTTTACAGATGAGGAAACTGAGGCAAACAGGGTTGAGTGACTTGCCCAAAATCACATAGCTAGTAAGTATCTGAGGCCAGATTTGAGCTTAGTTCTTCGCAACTCCAGGCCTTGCACTCTATCCTCAGCACCTCCTAGTTACCCCTTGGTGTCTATTGCTTCTAGGATAAAATAGATTTCTCCTTGGTATTTAAAGCCTTTTACAATCTGTATTCTGCCTACATTTTCAGGATTATTTCACATTACTCCTCTCCTTACACACTACAATTCAGTCAAACTAGTTTGTTTCACCCTGAAGTCAGCATTCTATCTCTATGACTGTGCATTTGTACAAGTTGCCCCAGTCCTGCAATGCTGTCCTCCATCTCTTGAAATCCCTGGTTTCTTTTTAAGTTTCGACTAAGTTGCCATATTTCACCAGGGAGTCCTTCCTGCCCTTTTCTGGTTGTTAGTGCTCCTTCCATCTTCATTAAAATGATTGTGCATTTTAGTTTACATGTTTTACTCCCTCAAGTAGAATGTAAGTTCCTTGAGGGCAGGAACTAGTTCTTATTTTGTCTTTTATCTCCAACTTAATCCCATGCTTTGAACATTTTTTTTTTTGGTGGATAGCGCTGGACCTGGTATTTCATTAGTATGAGGAACTCCTAATGTGGAATCTTATACCACCAGTTTACAGCCACAATTCACATGCAGTACATAGTCTTAGTTGTCTAGGGTACTAAGAGTGATTCACCCATGGCCACAGAGTAGTAAGTATGAGCAGCATACATTAGCATTGGAAGGGATCTCAGAGGTCATTGACTCCAATACTTCCTTCTACAGATGAAGGGATTGAGAGCCAGAGAAGATAACTGACTTATAAAATATCACCACAGGGTCATTAAATAGCAGAGACAGGATTTGAACCCTGGTCTGTTAACTCTATAAGTCTCATTTCTCCCCACACTATTACATGGCTAATGAAAAAGTGAAAATAAATATCTTTTGTTGCTTTTGCTCTAAACTTCATAGGATTCATAATCTAATAAGATTTTTATTATGAAAAAACAATTTTTAAACTAATTTTTTTTGCTTAAAAGAAATCATGTAATGCTTATTATCTTAAAGGGGGAAAATATATGAGTTGCAAACTTTATAGGAAAATTCAGTCTATCTGAAGTGGAGGAAAATCTGATACATTAAGGAAGTGCTCAGGAACTCAAGTTTCAGGCATAAAGTGTTAAAGGACATATGAAGAATCAGATTTACAAAAAACTAACTTGACTGAATTATCCAGAAGACAGCATTTCATTTCAGATCATATTGTTTCTGTGTTTACTACTTTCCTTCCCATAGGAAAATATGGCCAGGTTTGTTATTTTCCAACAGCTCATCCATTTACAAGCAAAGAATAGGCCGGACATTTGAGATAAGGAAGTGATTAGGAGGCACATTTATGCTTTTAATGGTTCCTGAGTTTGAATAGCCTGCTGAGATTTGGATAGGTCCCTTGGAAAAAGGAAGTGTATTAAAGTGACAAGCTATTGTAGTGTTTCACTTTTAAAGCACCCCTGTTATCATGGCCTAATGTATCAGAATTTGGTATTAGAGTGTGGTATACTCTAGGACTTAAAAAAAAATCCATGCATACTGATCAACATTTCAATAAAAGATTTAAATGAGGAGAAACCATAACCATATCAAAGTACTTATTCTTAGTAGTGATTTTAAACAGAATGGCTGCAACACTGGATCAGTGTTTTAAATAAATTATTCCAGAAAAATATATGAAAACAAATTTCATGTAAAATGAAGAATAATAAAATCTAGAGATGCATGATATGATAGTGTGTCTGTACATGTTACTACTCCCTCCTTCCCTCCCTCCCTCCCTCCCTCTCTCTCTCTCTCTCTCTCTCTGTC